>NC_029774.3:128148122-128176292 GCF_000817695.3 Arachis duranensis
CCATCGCCACCGCCTTCCGAACCTCCTCAATCCCAGCAGAAAACACAGATAATGTTCAAAGCAAGTAAAGCACAAGTAGTAGCATATATGACAATTAACTCACATAGCAAGTAAGCATGTTATTCAATTAGGCAAACCATTACAAGTAGACAAAGCATACAAGCAAATAGGAAATGCATATGATGAATACCTGCCCTACTGGCTGTGATATCACATTGTCGGTTCAACTGCCAACCCGACACATCTCCATGGAGACGTCGCCCTTCGGATTTCTTATATGGGAACCCCCGAGATATAGTGCCCGGATCACTGTCCAGGTACCGGCGCCTGCTTGCCCTATAGATCCGAAGGGATGCGAGCGGGATATTCTTGCCTCAGACCTCACATCTCAACGTAAGCAGGATTAACCACCGTCCTTACGCCGCCGCCGCTACCTCGACAGGCGGGATTAACCACCGTCCCCGCCAGGTGCATAGCGTCTCAAAATATCATGTAAAAATATTATTTCAGTGGTTTTCAAAAGTATTTTCAGCATAAATATATCCATCACTTAAATCCGAGTCTCCGACTCATCTCAACCACTGTCCCTTTATAACTCAGTTTCCAAATACCAAAAGTCTATCATTTCTCATCTCATATACCAATCACCCTTCACCTAACGTCAAACCATTCTCAGCACGCCAGAAACCTAGGCCTCCGTTTTCTAATTTACCTTAAAACCATGTACTAGAGCCCTTAATTTATATCCCATGTTCTAATACTCAAAACTAGGCCCAAATGTCTTAAAATGGTGTTTAGAAGCTTACAACCTTGTTAAAAAGGCAAAATAGTTGAAAACAAATAAATTTTTGAGAAACAAGACGTGTGCACCCGCACAATTCAGAAATCATGAAACTCTACAACTTTGCAAAATTTCAGATTTTTAACACCAACTTTGAATGATCGTAACTTCCTCTACAAAATTCCAATTTTCACAATCTTTATACTGATTCAAAGAGTTTTCAAAGATCTTTAATTCTAAACAACTTTCAATCAATTTTGAAAACCGAGGCAAAAGTTATGATCGAACAAAGTTCACCAAAAAATCAATTTTTCCAACTTCACAATTACCACCCTATCTCACCATACCCATACCAAATCATACCAAACCATCCAAAGCTCCATTTTTCATCAAAATGTACCTGTTATAGCATAATACATCAACCTCACCACATTTTCCTCCTCATTTCATTATTCTCAATTCCAACATTAACTATATAACACATATGATCATGGGTCACTAGCCTAAGTGTCCATGAATATTATATACTACATAGAGAAAACCGAAACCATACCTTGGCCATTTTCCAATATGTCCTTAACCCAAAATGAGCACCATAATGATCACCAACAAGCTTTCCAACACAACCCAAGCTTCCAACAATCACCAACAAGCTCCAAACTCACAACAATCAAACTATATATGCATAAACCATCACAAATCAACCTAGGGCTCATCATAAACAAAATTTCATAAGAGTTCAAAGTCTCTTACCTTTTCCAACAGATTTGGATGTCAAAACCTAATGCTAAGCAAGGATTAGAGTGAACTTAAACACCCAAAATCACAAAAACTCACTTGGTTCAAAACCCTAAAAACCCAAATTTTTAAGGAGAGGAACTGGGAAGATTTCGAGCTTTCCTTACCAGCTTCGTATATGTGTTTTGTAGAGCTCTTCACAAGGAACGCGTAGCCGCAAACGGTGCGGCGATCGGAGCTCCGTAGCTCAAGATATGAGCTTGGGAAGTTTGAAGTGAATAGTAACAATGGTGGAAAGCTCTCACCTCTCTCCTCACTTCAGCTGCTGTTGTGTTTAGGTTATGAGGCTGAAAGTGGCTGAAATGGGTTCATTTAAGTGTATTTATATGTTGGGCTTGGACCCAACTTGGGTCCGGTCCAACCCGTTAGCGTTTTTAGCCCATTTGGCCTAACTTCGGGCCAAATCTTTAAAATTAAAGCCCGGTTTTTCATTTCTAATGTTTTTCTAAGGTTTTTGATGGTTTTCACTTTTCTCGTGCGGTACCAGGCAGACTTGAACCGATTCAACCGGTTCAATTGTCGGTTCGCAATTTTTCACGGTTTTTCGTAGAAAGCACATTTTCTGACTCAGAAAGACCCACTGAGTCCAAAAATCACCTTTAAATCCTCAAATTCTCTCTCTAACCTTTCGGAATCTAATTTGGGCAATTAATTCACTTAATTAACCGGTTGATTTCGTTGCGGTTCTTACAATTATAGAAATACACCCAAAAGATTACAGAAAATACACCCAAAGGATTTAAGAAATACACCCAAAATCATGCATAATTCAGAAATCTTTCTCTTTCTCCTCCTTATCTTCTGCTACTTCTTCTTCTTCAAAAACGATTTCAGAGCTTGATGTCAACAAACAATAGAAATCGAGAATAACGAAAAAAGAAAACAGAGAGAAAAACACGTAAATGAAGAAGGAGAAAGAGAAGGCAAGAAACAAAAGAAAAGAAGAAGAAGAAGAGGAAGAGGAAGAAGAACGTGCAGCAAGAAGAAGAAGAAGGTGCAATGAAAACGTGCCGTGCCGTAACAGTATGTGGAGGAACTAACGTCAACAACGAAGAACAAACCAGTGAGAAAGGAGGAGAAAAGAACGATCGAAAAAGAAGGAGAAGAAGAAGGGATGTAGCGCGTGTAAGGAACGTAGCACTTGCAGCGAATTTTGGGGATTAGAGTTTAATTGGCTTGTAATACTTACAAGCCCTAATCGCTTGTACGTAGAGTTTTCCCAAAACACAATAACCATCCACAAATCTAATTTTTTAAATTTCAAAACTACAAATACAAAAAGTTGGATTGAGTTGATTTATGTTGTAATTAATTTTTTATTTTTTTTAAATTTAACATGAACAATTTGTATATTGAATAGCTAATAATATTTTATTTTAATTTATAAATAAATTGATTTACCAAATATCATTAATGTAAAGATTCTTTTTTAAATTTTAGAGCATTAATCAATTGATTGTTAAGATTTAAATAATTGAAAAAAAATTGTTATATAAAAAATTAAATTGTATTTTTTTTATACACAGACAATTATATGACTTAACTAATAATGTTATAATGTTCATATTACTTATTTTTGTCATGTCAAATTTAAAAACTTCTTGATATATAAATAAAATGTTTGAAACGTTAAAAATTAACTTAGAATTTGATCCAAATATTATAAATTAAAATAATATTTTATCCTAAATTATTATGGTAAACCACAAAAAATACATCTAAATTTAAAAGTTGCATGTAGAAGTTGGCAGCAAAAAACTTACTTTGATAATATTAACAGGAACATGGAACATAGGCACTCTAACAGGAAAGTCCATGGAGGTGGTGAACACCATGACAAGGAGGAAGATTAATATTATGTGCCTACAAAAAATGAAATGGGTTGGTGCAAAGACTAGGGAGTTGGATACTTCTCGTTTCAAACTTTGGTATACAGGAAAGGTGAAGAATAGGAATGAAGTTGGAATAATTGTGGATAAGTAGTGGAAGAAGGACGTAATGGATGTCAAGAGGGTGGGAGATCGGATCATCTCTATCAAACTTGTGGTGGAGGGAGGTGTTTTCCATGTGATTAGCGCCTATGCACCGCAAGTAGGTTCGGACGAACAACACAAGATAAGGTTTTGGGAAGATCTAGAGAGTTTGGTTCAAGACATACCTTTGGGAGATAAGATTTTCTTATGAGGAGATTTAAATGGCCATGTTGGGAGAGAAGTGACTGGATATGGGAGTATTCACGGAGGCCATGGTTTCGGGGTGATCAATGCCGAGGGTAAAACTATTTTGGACTTTTCCTCAACCTTTGATCTTTTCATCGCAAATATATGTTTTAAAAAGAGAGACGAACATCTTATAACCTATAAGAGTGGTATGACAAGCTCTCAAATCGACTTCTTCTTGTTGAGGAGAGTCGACCGGAAATTTTGCATTAACTGTAAAATTATCCCGGGAGAGAGTTTGACAACACAACATAGGGTGCTCGTCATGGATTTTCGCGTTGAGCAAAAGTTGAGGAAAAGACATCATACGAAGAACCCAAGGACGAGGTGGTGGCGAAGAACCCAAGGACGAGGTGGTGGCGGATGAAAGATGAGGAACAAAGAAGCTTCCTAAGACGGGTAGGAAAAGAGGCAAAGGGAATGGGAATGGAAGCACGGAAGAGATGTGGAGGGAGATGGCAGAAGTTATTAGAAGAACAGCAAAAGAAAGTTTTGGTGAATCTAAAGGAATAGGACCAAGAGACAAGGAGTCCTAGTGGTGGAATGCGAGTATACAATAAAAGATAAAGATAAAAAGGGAATGCTTTAAAGAGTGGTCTTTATGCCGCAATGCAGATAACTGTGAAAATATAAGGTGGCTAAGAAAGAGACAAAAGTGGCAGTAAGTGAAGCAAAAACAAGAGCATATGAGGGTCTCTACCAGTCTTTGGGCACGAAAGAAGGAGAAAAATGTATATATAGAATCGCAAAGAGTCGGAAAAGAAGAACGAGAGATTTGGATCAGGTTAAGTGCATAAAGGATAAGGATGGATATGTGTTGGCTCAAGAGGAGAAGATTAATGAAAGGTGGAAGAGTTACTTCTACGAGTTATTTAATGAGGGACAGAAGACTCTTCCGAACCTTGGTCGATTATGCACAAGGGAAGAAGATCAAAACTTTGACTACTATCGAAGGATTCGAGACTTCGAGGTAAAAGAGGCTCTAAAGCAGATGAAAAATGGCAGGGCAGTAGGACCTGATAATATCCCGATTGAGGTTTGGAAGGGTCTTGGAGAAAAAGGCATCAACTGATTAACCAAGCTTTTTAATGAGATTTTAAGGTCAAAGAAGATGCCTGATGAGTGGAGAAAGAGCACCTTGGTACCTATCTACAAGAATAAGGGGGATATACAAGTTGCGAAAACTATAGAGGGATTAAGCTTATGAGTCATACTATAAAGTTATGGGAAAGGGTGATAGAACAGAGGTTGAAAAAAGATACACAAGTAACAGAGAACCAATTTGGATTTATGCTAGGAAGATCTACCACTGAAGCGATATACCTATTAAGAAGGATGATGGAGAGATATCGTAGTAATAAAAGGGATCTACATATGGTGTTTATTGATTTAGAAAAAGCGTATGATAGGGTACCAAGGGAGGTCTTATGGAAGGTTTTAGAAAAGAGGAGAGTAAGGATCGCATATATTCGGGTAATTAAAGACATGTATGATGGGGTCACAACTAGTATGAATACTCAAGGTGGTGTGACGGAGGAATTCCCTATTGGTATAGGATTACACCAGTGATCATCCTTAAGTCCATACATTTTCACATTAGTCTTTGAAGTACTCACACAGTACATCTGTGCCATGGTGCATGCTTTTTGCTGATGATATCGTCCTTATGGGAGAGTCAAGAGAAGACCTAAATAAGAAGTTGGAGTTATGAAGAGAAGCTTTAGAAGTGTATGGTCTGCGCATAAGCCGTAGCAAGACGGAATATATAGAATATAAGTTCGTCTGAGAAGGGAAAACCCCAAAATAAAGGTGAAGATTGGAGAAAACATCATAGGAAAAGTTAAAAGTTTTAAGTATCTTGGGTGCATCATACATGATAATGGAGAGATTGAACATGATGTAAATCATAGGATCCAAGCAGGTTGGTCAAAATGGCGGAGTGCATCTGGTTTTATATGCGACAAAAAAGTGCATTTAAAACTTAAAGGTAAATTCTATCGCACCGCTATAAGAACGGCTATACTGTATGGTACGGAGTGTTGGGCGGCTAAAGGGAAGTACGAACATAAGTTGAGTGTGGCAGAGATGAAGATGTTGAGATGGATGAGTGGTCATACGCGATTGGATAAAATAAGGAATGAAGATATAAGTGAGAGAGTTGGAGTAGCACCCATTGTGGAAAAGATGGTTGAATCGCGTCTCAGGTGGTTTGGACATGTGAGAAGAAGATCGATAGAACATCCAGTTAGGAGGGTAGATGAGATGGAAGATGGACAAAGGACGAAAGGCAGAGAAAGACTTAAGAAGACCATCCATGAGGTGGTTAAATGAGATCTACATGTAAACGGTCCCTCTGTAGACATGATACATGACAGAGCACAATGATGTCGTTTGATTCATATAACCAATCCCACTTAGTGGGACAAAGCTTTGTTGTTGTTGTTGTTATTGTTGTTCATAATATTAAAATAGTTGCTAATTTGTGTAGTTGTTGTATTATCACTCTGAAAGTCAACACTCCTATGTATAAAATCAATAATAAAATTTAAGGTAAGAAATTCGATTTTCCAGAACAAATCTTGAAGCTCCCTCAAACAACAATAGTAAAGGTGACCCATCAAGAACTTTGGTGCGTCGAGGCTATTGAAGCCATCATAGATCCTCACCAACAACCAAATGAGAAAAAGAGAGAAAACAATGGAAATAAAAAAGTGAGAAAATAATTGAAATAAAAAAATGAATGAGTGAAAGAAGAGATGCATGATAAAAATGAGAAGAAGGAAGAACAAATGATGAAAATGAGAAAAAGAAAAATATGTTGAAGATGAAAATTTGAGTGTTAGAATTTTATAATGGTGTAGAGACTAATTTAAACATTTTAATCAGACTTGAGATACTAATTTGAATAAAATTCATTTGTTTGTCTATATCAATTTGTAATAAACTGCTAAATTGACATTTAACTATACACGTTAATAACTTTAAAATGACTTATAACATTTGAACTAACAGAGACTTACATTTTATAAAATGAGGAGTATATTTAGTGATTTTAAAAAGTAAAAAACTTAATTGGAACGAATTAGAAATTTGAGAACCATTTAAGACATTACCTCTTAAAATATATATTAAAAATAATGTGTAAATATCGCGGAAGGTAGTAGGGATGAAGGGCGAAGCTAAAACCCCCAAAAAGTCCTGAAGCGAGTTGGGGGCGTTACAGCGGAGCTCACTTCAACTGTCTCTGCAACCATGTTACAGAGCTACTTCAGATTCAGACTCACAACCACAACCGCCATGTCCCTCAGGCCTCTCAGGCCTCTCAGGCCCTCTCTTCCTTCCGCCACCTCCCACTTAATTGGCCTCAGGGCCTTTCACCTCCGCCCCACCATAGCCTCTCATCTTCGTCTCCACCCATGCTCCGCGGCGCCAACCGGGGCGGTTGAGCTGGAATGGAACGACAGGCAGCGCTTCAAGCAGAGGACCGTTGCTCTGCCGTTTTGGCGTCAACGCAACTCCAATTACGGCCGTTTTGCCTACCAAGACTTCTCCAGTGATGATGAATCCGACGTGGAACTTGCCTCTCCACGCTCTCCGGCTCAGCAACAGATGGTTTGTTTCCATTCACAAGGCGACTATCTGTTTTTCATTGCGATACATGAAAGCCACTTAATAAGAGTTGTGATATTTTATTTTAGAAAAAATTCAGGTGAATTGAATTTGTTGCAGCCGTGTGTATTCTCTGTACTTGAGTCTTGAAATTCCTCGGTTGAATACAAAGATTTTCTTCAATTCTCAAAGTGATGGAAAAGCTTATTTTATGCTTACAGAGAGAGAGAGAGTGCATCTATTTGCTTTGCTGGTGGACTTCAATTTGGATAATGTGATACTTTGCAAGGGGTAATTTTTAATTTATGGATATATTGTTTTGCCTGACAAAGGAAGTTGCTTGCTGGTTGTTAGGGAGAGTCGACTCTTGAAAACATTGATGAGTGGAGATGGAAGCTGACCATGCTTCTCCGCAGTAACGAGGAGCAAGAAGTTGTGTCCAGGGAGAAAAAGGACCGGCGTGATTATGAGCAACTTTCAGCTTTAGCTACCAGAATGGATCTATACAGGTACCTTAATGTTATCATTATTTATAGGTTTTCTCAATTCTGTTTGTTAAATTCTGAACAAAATTACCCTGGGCAGCCGACAATATGCAAGAGTTGTTGTCTTTAGTAAAGCACCTCTGCCAAATTACCGCCCTGATTTGGATGATAAACGTCCACAAAGAGAGGTATCACATTGCATTGATGTTTTCTGTTCTTTTCCTTTTATTTCTGCACTAAGAGTTATTAACAAACACCAGCCTTATTAATTGTTTTAACACTTTAAAAATTGTGGTGGTTGGTAAATTCTTTATCCCCTTGCATGTTCATGCTCTGATTGACTGATTTTTCTGTGCCCTTGCAGGTAATCTTACCCTTTGGTATTCATAGAGAAGTAGATACTCATCTCCGTGCCCATCTTTCACAAAAGCCTACCAAAAGGCTAGGTTCTTTTGATGATTCTTTGCATAGATCAAGTGATGCTGGAAGTATTCACACCAATGACGGGATTTATGAGAAGCCAGTGCCTAGGATCCATAATTCTGTTGTCAAGGAGAAAATCCTTCAGCGAAGAAGTTTGGAACTGCGTAATAAGCAAGAAGATTGGCAGGTTTATTAACCCTATCTAAATTGCATCTTATTTGCCATTATATTCTTAGTTGGCATTTAAAGAGTGTTGCGTGTTCTTTTTTGAATATCTACCAGTACTTAATTTGTGGTTTTTGGGTTCCGGCAATAAAAACATTTTTATTGCTGGTTCAATTCAAGTCTCATTCGTATTGTGAGAGCAACTTTATGAAATCTAAGTACAATTAACGACCTTATTGGTCTAGCCCTGATCATTATTGTAATAGTTATATCTGTTATGTTTGAATACAGTTTTAATGAGTAATAGTTCTTATATTAACAAATTTAAAAAGTTGTTTGTTTCATTGTAGTTCTTTTGACTGGAGTGTAATGAGCAATAGTTGAATATTCTAGATGTTTGTGAGTTTTGATTCCTGTTATCTGGTTTCTGAGCTTGATGACTTATGATTTGAGATGTTTGTTGATCTTCTCTATCTGTGAAAATTTGTGTGTATAAATGTCCTTGTACAATTTTAGCTATTAGAAATTTATAACAGATGCTGGTTTATCCGTAGGGGTCTCCTGAAGGGCAAAGGATGCTCGAATTTCGTAGAAGTCTTCCTGCATTCAAAGAGAAAGATGCATTTTTGAAAGTCATTTCAAATAATCAGGTGAAAAGGGAAAAATGCGTCCCATGTGTTATGTAATGCTGTCACTGTCATATTACAATTCTTTCCGAGATTCATGCTTTGTTAGCACTGGAACCACAGTTACAAATTTAGTTAAGGGATGTGAAGTGAGTAATGACTTGTAACAATGCAGCTATCCGTGATCGATTGTATGACTGTGACACGTTTGGAGAGGCATAGACACTGGAACATACATTTCTGGACAACATACATAATAGAGACTAATTTAGTTGTATAAGGTGCTATCAATCAGATCATGAATGGATGATATTCAATCTGATAAGCAAAATTTACCACAATAAAATACTCTGAATCATGTTTTTTTTTTTAATGTTATAGAGGTTAGTTATCAAATTGGCACATGTTATAATTTCTTAGCAAGCTATAATTCAGAATTCGTGACATAAGTTGCAATTTTTTTTCTTATGTAGGACCATTTATTGCTGAGACTATGAATCCTGATATGCTTTTATTGAATGATAGTTTATATTAATTCGTGTCATTAATGAAAATTTGCAGGTCATTGTTGTCTCAGGTGAAACTGGTTGTGGTAAGACCACACAACTTCCCCAGTACATACTAGAATCTGAGATTGAAGCTGGATGTGGTGCTGGATGTAACATAATTTGTACTCAGCCTAGAAGAATATCTGCTATGTCTGTTTCTGAAAGAGTTGCAGCAGAACGTGGGGAGAAATTGGGAGAATCTGTTAGTTTGTCAATCTTTTGGGCTTTCTGGTTCTTGAAGTATCTGTTATACTTATGACTACTTATTAACTTATATTATCTAATTTGTCCTTCTGAAGGTTGGCTACAAAGTTCGGTTGGAGGGTATGAAAGGAAGGGATACTCGTCTTCTTTTTTGTACCACAGGTGTATTATTGAGGAGACTACTAGTGGATAGGACTTTAAATGGTGTAACTCATGTTGTTGTTGATGAAATTCATGAACGTGGAATGAATGAAGGTAGTCATATATAACATGTATTCCAGTGTTGTTGATTGCAATACAAGTTTACTTACCACTGGTTTTCACTTTTGTCAGATTTTCTTTTGATTGTCCTGAAGGAGCTTCTTCCTCGCCGTCCTGATTTGAGATTAATTTTGATGAGTGCAACCTTAAATGCTGAGCTTTTCTCTTCCTACTTTGATGGTGCTCCAACTATGCACATTCCTGTAAGCTCTAGACACAAACAGCTTATAGCATATTCACTTTCTCTAAAAAAATTTCTTTTGTAAAATAAAGACAGCTCTTTTTTCAGTCAGGTCTCAGTAGTAGTTGCTTGTTAAATATTTCACAAAGTGTCATGCATAGATTTCTCATTTTGCTTATAGTTGTCTTTAAAAATACCCTTCTCTGTTTGATCTTATGGCCTGTGAAATTATAGGGTTTTACATATCCAGTCCGAGCACGTTTTCTGGAGGATATTCTGGAAATGACTGGATATCGGTTGAATCCTTATAATCAAATTGATGACTATGGTCAAGAAAAAACATGGAAAATGCAGAAACAGGCTCTAGCTTTCCGGAAAAGAAAGAGCCAAATTGCTTCTGCTGTTGAGGTGCGTAACTTGCTGTAACATTGTTGCTTTTATAGCTATTCTTTTTGGGTCTAATTCTGTTCATTTCTCTATGAGTTTGTATAGGATGCGCTAGAAGTTGCAGACTTCCATGGATATAGTCTACGCACTCGGGAGTCATTGTCCTGCTGGTGCCCTGACTCACTTGGTTTTAACCTTATTGAACATGTGCTTTCTCACATTGTCAAGAATGAAAGGCCAGGTGCTGTTTTGGTTTTTATGACTGGGTGGGATGACATAAACTCCTTGAAGGATAAGCTCCAAACTCATCCTTTGTTAGGAGATCCCAGCCGTGTCTTGCTTCTAGCATGTCATGGATCCATGGCCAGCACTGAGCAGGTAATGTTCATAGTAATAGGCTGGAAAGAAGCCAGCAAAAACAGTTGCCACAGTCTAGTTTGCGATTTAATTCAAGATATCAAAGTGCTATATAGTTCCCCTCTTAAGCTTATTGAGGGTAAATATGGTATTAAAAATGGCTTGTTTTTTACTGGCTTCGGGGAACATTTTTTTTCAGATTATTAGATTGTAGAAGGGAGATATTTTAAAATGCAACTTGGAATCAAGAGTCTTGTAGAGCATGAATTTAATCTCATCCATTTACTGCTGCAATTGCGTATCTAAGGGACTTACTTTGTTACGCTTGCATTTATTTTGCTGCGGAAGATGGGGGAGTGTTGGATTTCTTGTCATATTGAAGCGATTAACTGAATAACATCTGTTTCTCACCTTATATTTCTAGTCATATTTACGCATCGCAATGTATTTTCTTATAAATTTTGTTTGCTTTCCTGTTTTTTCTTTTCTTCTGCAGAGGTTGATATTTGAAAACCCTGAAGGTGGGGTGAGGAAAATTGTTCTGGCAACTAATATGGCTGAGACTAGTATTACCATCAATGATGTTGTCTTTGTGGTTGATTGTGGTAAAGCTAAAGAGACATCATATGATGCACTAAACAACACTCCTTGTTTACTTCCATCTTGGATATCAAAAGCTGCTGCCCGGCAGGTATTTTTTTTATTGTTTATTTAATTTTGTGGATATTGATTATTTACCCCTTTGAGGTTGAACATTGTCAAATTAAACTGGTTAAGGAAGACCTAGAAAAATTGAGAACAATGTTAGAAAAACCGTTGATCCGTAATTTCTTCCTGAAATTTTTGGTTTTTCATCAGGTAATGGGATCAGGATCAGCTGTATTTTCTTTACAACAAAAATCTAATAATTTTAGATTGTAAATAATGTGTCAACTGGAACAGATGGAATTGTTGCTGTCACATGCACAGACATTCTTGTATAGTTTAGCTAACATACAGATGTATATAGATTCACAATGTTTGATACTTTCCAAATTACTTCTTGTCATGAAGTATATGGATTTGCTTATTTTTGTTGCTTCAAAGGTTTCAATTTCTTTTCTTTAGAGAAGAGGAAGGGCTGGTCGTGTTCAACCTGGTGAATGCTACCATCTATATCCCAGATGTGTTTATGATGCTTTTGCTGATTATCAATTGCCCGAACTTTTGAGAACACCTTTGCAGTCCTTATGTTTGCAAATCAAAAGTTTACAACTTGGAAGCATATCTGAATTCTTAGCTAGAGCTCTCCAGCCACCAGAGGCGCTATCGGTAAAAATTCATTGTGCATATTTTTGGAACTTGTGCTGAAATACGACGGTTGTTAATTAAGTCCGTTACCAATGACTTGTATACACTAAATTTTAACACATGTTCAACTTATATAAGTTTTATTTTATTTAATTAATTGTATTGTCAATTAATTTGATTCTGCAGGTTCAAAATGCTGTTGAGTATCTGAAGATAATTGGGGCCTTGGATGACAATGAAAATTTGACAGTTCTAGGTAGAAGAACTAGTACTTTATTGTTTCTTGCTCTCAACTTCCCTTCCCATTTTTTCTTCCAACAAAGTTTCTCCTGTCATGGGTTTATCCAAGCTCTTCTTTTTCAATATTACATTTAGCTATATAAGAGAGAACAACTGCTGATATTGTCATAATGATTTGTTACTTTCCAGGGCGCAAGTTGTCAATGCTTCCTGTGGAGCCCAAACTCGGCAAAATGCTCATTCTGGGCGCTATCTTCAACTGTTTGGATCCCATAATGACTGTTGTTGCTGGTCTTAGTGTAAGGGATCCTTTTGTGATGCCGGCTGACAAGAAGGATGTAAGTCACCATGACTATCGTTTTCCCTTGACATTGGATGTAAATCTTGCTAGAAAAATAGTGGATTTTATCATTTTTTATGTTATCATGTGATGACATCACTTGTTTTTTGGAATATTAATATTGGAACTAAAGTTTAACAATATCACCTGATTAAGTATGTTGGGCCTATCAAGTATCAAGCATGCTCTCTGGTAGAGCATATTAATGTTGAGAAAAAATGGCTTCTATTGATTCCTTTTTAGCGCACAAATATTATCACTAATTTATCAAGCAGGATTAAAATAATCAATATGCTATGTGTGAGGCAGAAAAGGCTTAACTATGTATTTAATTGTTTTATATGCATGTTTCATACAGCTTGCAGAGTCTGCTAAGGCCCAGTTTTCTGCTCGTGACTATAGTGATCATCTTGCACTTGTCCGAGCTTATGAGGGTTGGAAAGAGGCTGAAGCTCAGCAAGCTGGCTACGAGTACTGTTGGCGAAATTTTCTTTCTTCTCAAACACTTAGGGCCATTGACTCTCTTCGAAAGCAATTTTTTTACTTGCTTAAAGATATTGGGTTGGTTGATCACAATTCTGAGACCTACAGTAGATGGAGTCAGGAGGAGCATCTTGTCCGAGCTGTCATCTGTGCGGGTTTGTTTCCTGGAGTATCATCTGTTGTGGTAATCTTTTGTTTATGCTAATTCTACTTCAGTTTCCAATTTTCACTCTTCTTTTTCCCCCCTCTCTTTCCGTGTGTGTCAGTGTTTACTTTGGTACATCCATATGCATCAGTGTGTGTATTGTACTGCTCCTACATCTGCAGAATCCATTTTCTAATTCTACTAATGGTATTTTCATTAAACAAACATGCCTGAGTGACACACACATACACAAGTAGGAGGTGTATGGGCTTCCTTACAATTGTGCTCCCCTTAGTTTGTACTCAGTTTTCCTGTTGACATGGGCTATTGTTTCAAGGACATATAAACAACAGACAATAGCACGGGGAGTTGATTCCATCAATTCAAAAACTTGTGATGTGGAATAATACTATCTTATTTATATTTTAGTTGTCATTTTATTTTGTAAATGTTGTTGACGTGAAGTCGTGCAAATTGTGTTTTGCAGAACAAAGATAAGTCAATAGCACTGAAAACAATGGAGGATGGCCAGGTTCTTCTGTATGGTGTAAGTTTCTCATTCAAATATATGTTGTTTTACCAATTCTCATTTTTTTGTAACCCAGTTTTTTTATTGGATTGAAGTATAATCCACCCAAGTTCTAATAGTTTAATTTTGGGTTTCTTTTATCTCTTGGTTCTGTGCTGTCTAGAACTCTGTAAATGGTAGTGTACCCAAGATTCCATACCCATGGTTGGTGTTTAATGAAAAGGTGAAAGTGAATGCTGTATTCCTTAGGGATTCGACTGGTATATCTGATTCAGTGCTGCTCTTATTTGGTGGGAATATATCCAGAGGTGGATTGGTAAGTTATGGCTTATTTCCTCAACACTTTTCACAGATCAGTTGTTCTTGATCGTATATGTACCAATTGTTTCCTTTTGACTATTTATTGTGGTGCAATTTTTGGTGAGCATATGATTCTTTTGACAGGATGGTCACCTAAAAATGTTGGGAGGTTATTTGGAATTTTTCATGAAACCTGAATTAGCTAACACTTACTTGCGGTTGAAGGGGGAGCTGGAGGAACTGATACAGAAAAAAGTATGTTCAATCCAATTGATCATAGTTTTTATTATATTCCTGCACTTCTCAAATTCTTCTAGCCATTATTCATTTGTGTAAAGACTTATTCTTCGTTCAATTTTCAGAATCTCCAAGTCCATGACATACTTATAATTTACTTTATGCTTTGCATGTTTTGCCAGCTTCTGGATCCCATGTTCGATACACAATCGCATGACGAGCTTCTTTCAGCTGTTAGATTGGTGATATCTGAGGACCACTGTGATGGCAGATTCGTATTTGGTCGTCGGGCCACACCTGCACCCAAAGTAAAAGAGGCAACAAACTCCAAAAGTAGTGCTGGAGTAGAGGCTGAGAATTTTAAAAACCAGCTTCAGTCATTACTTAACAGAGCTGGACATGAAGTACCAACTTACAAAACAAGGCAACTGAAGAACAACCAATTCCGTTCCACTGTCATTTTTAATGGCTTGGATTTTGTTGGCCAGCCTTGCAGCAACAAGAAACAAGCAGAAAAATCTGCTGCTGCCGAGGCTCTTCTATGGCTGAAGGGTGATATGCATTCTTCACGTGATGTTGCCAGCCATATGTCTGTGCTTTTGAAAAAGAGCAACAAGAAAGATAAGAAAACTTCATCAAAACGTGCTAAATGGAGCTGACTCAAATCTACAAGATCTCTATACTGGATAGATCATTTTTACATGGTTTTTCACCAAGGAAGAACATGTTCATTTTCAAGGCACTGGTTTCATCTTTCCAGTCACAATTTCAACAGTAAGTGTATGGAGCTACTAATGGTGAGGGAACTAGAATCTAAATGTTACAAATCTGAGCCCTTATGCTCTTTTTTAAGATATGGGAGTCCTTGTCCTTGTAAAGGGTGATTCCATCCAGAAAGTTTCAATGCAAAATGGAAAACAGCTCTAGATTGGGAGGCTGAGCAGCTACTGTTCAGACTAAGGACACTAATCTATGCTGATCATGCATTCTTCCAATTCATTGTTT
Source organism: Arachis duranensis (assembly GCF_000817695.3). Taxonomy (NCBI): domain Eukaryota; kingdom Viridiplantae; phylum Streptophyta; class Magnoliopsida; order Fabales; family Fabaceae; genus Arachis; species Arachis duranensis. Next base: position 128,163,736 of record NC_029774.3, read on the forward strand.
TTGATGTGGAAGTTGGAAGGCATATCTGTCCACTATTCTTTAAAGTATATTGTAGCTGCTTAGGAAATAGGTTTACATTAATCAAGTTAGCCGATCATCCATTTGAATGAAATGTAGTATATATACTAAGGGACTTGGTACACCTACAAACAACTTTTACTTATAAGTTCTTTCGTCTTTATATTGAAAGATGTAGCAGTGAAGTGAGAAATGTAAAGGGAAAATGCAATTCTTATACCATATTAATATGAGGTGGCATTGGTGTTTACTTTTTGGATGAAGAACAAATAAAGAAAAAGATAATCTCAGAGAGTATTATCATACATTAGTTATTTTTAAACCATTTCCTAAACAAAGAAAATAGATTAATAGGCAATTAGTCTATAGTTGCTTAAACCAAAGCTTAGTATAATCGCAGAACTTACATGTCGTTCTCCAATGTAACAGACTAACATTTCGTTGAACTAATATGAATTTTTAATCGAATATTATCTTGTATGAGCACTAATGTTAAATAATTACGTCATTATGTCCACATTTTAGTTCAAAACTAGTGTTGCTATCCTTGTGGCAAATTGAAGCAGTTCCTTCGACAGAGACTTTCTGTTTTGATGATTAAAAAGACTGCAAACTACACACTTAATCTTAGCCAAAAAGAATTCTTGAACAATTACAAAAATATAAAAAAAATATTCATTTAATATGAAAAAACAACATTCTAATACTTAACAAAAGAAACATCCAATTATATTTTAGCAAAAATAATTAAAGAAATAGAGACATTCACATTTGTATTACAAAAAAATTTGAAAATATATCAAAGAACATTCATTTAGTATGAAAAAAAAAACATTCTGATACTTAGCAAAAGAAACATCTATATATATTAACTTCTAGAAATTTTAGATTCACCCAGAAGTATTTGGCTGATTTTTGGCTAATACCCTTTTGGTTCCTAGCATTGCTCTTTAAATTAACGATTTAATTTAATTTAATTTAATCCAATAAAATAAATATACTTGTAATAGTATAGTTAATTATGAGTACCCTAATTAATTTTTAAAATTTTTAAAAATTATTATTAAAGAAGACGGTGCTAAACTTCCTATAGCATAGCCATCAACAAGATAAAGATTAATAGATCTCTATCCTGGATAGATCATTTTTACATGGTTTTTCACCGAGGAAGAACATGTTCATTTTCAAGGCACTGGTTTCGTCTTTCCAGTCACAATTTCAACGGTAAGTGCATGGAGCTACTAATAGTGAGGGAACTAGAATCTAATTATAAATCTGAGCCTTGTGCCCTTTTTTAAGATCTGGGAGTCCTTGTTCTTGTAAGGGGTGATTCCATCCAGAATCCACCGAGTTTCAAAGCAAAACGGAAAACAGCTCTAGATTGGGAGGCTGAGCAGCTACCGTTCAGACTAAGGACACTAATCTATGCTGATCATGCATTCTTCCAATTCATTGTTTTTGATGTGGAAGTTGGAAGGCATATCTGTCCACTATTCTTTAAAGTATATTGTAGCTGCTTAGGAAACAGGTTTACATTAATCAAGTTAGCCGATCGTCCATTTGAATGAAATGTAGTATATATACTAAGGGACTTGGTACACCTACAAACAATTTTTTACTTATAATTCCTTTCGTCTTTATATTGAAATATGTAGTAGTGAACTGAGAAATGTAAAGGGAAAATGCAATTCTTATACCATATTATTAATATAATGAGGTGGCATTGCTGTTTACTTTTGGATGAAGAACAAATGAAGAAAAAGACAATCTCAGAGAGTATTATTATACGTTAGTTATTTTTAAACCATTCCCTAAATAAAGAAAATAGATTAATAGGCAATTAGTCTATAGTTGCTTAAACCAAAGCTTAGTATAATCGCACTTACATGTCGTTCTCCAATGTAACAGACTAACATTACGTTGAACTAATATGAATTTTTAATCGTATATTATATTGTATGAGCACTAATGTTAAAATAATTACGTCATTATGTCCATATTTTAGTTCAAAACTAGTGTTGCTATCCTTGTGGTGCACAAAATGAATGTTAAATAATTTAACTATTCAAGAATAAAATATAAAATTTAAGAAGTATAAATGAAGTAATGCTTACTTTGGTCATTAAAGGAGTCTATGACTTTTGAAAATAAAAAACTGGCTCCTGAATTTATAAATTATGAATCTCCTTCATCCTTGATTCAATTGTCGATAACATAGACATGTAGCGTTAAAATGTTTGTGTGATAGTTTCAACAATAAAGTGATATGACTAAAATTTCAGCATGATCAAATTATTCAAATATGTATTCTAAATTGATTAATTAAACCATTTTAGTTAATTGATTTTATACTGGTATTTGACAGAAAGACTAACATAAATTCAATTAATTAATTTGGGACAACTATTTAATTGTATTGAAGTTTAAACTTTAAACTATGTCACTTTATTGTTACAGATGACAGTTGAATTAGAGAGGTAAGAGATTCACAATTTTACAAATTCAGTGACTAACTCAATCATATTTTAAAGTTGAAACTATTTAATGGGAGTTGAGCATTTCAAAGACCAAATTGGAAATAAGTTCGACTGTTCGACTATACGCTATATTTTAGGCGATCAAAAGTCCAAAAGCTAACAATAAAGGAGACAATGAAGACAAGTGGAATAAGAACATGCATGCATAGAAAAGGGACAAAGACTCCTTCCAAGCAATACACAATGATCTTGCCTGGAAAATAGATCGGTTTCAACTCCTCGAGGTCAGCCGAGTTATGTGCTGCAAAGTTGAATGTCCGTCTCTTAGAATTCGAAATCCTTATGTTCGTTGTAGGTGTGAGAGCACGAGCAATACAAAGGAGGTGGAGTGCACCTGCAAAGGCACTCCGAAGCTTAAGTCAGTGTATATTCTAGCTTATTTAGAAAAACTTAGGTCTTTAGAAATAGTCTACTTCCCTTTTATATGTGATGAGTTCCCTGTCCGTTATATTCTCGGTATTAACGTTTGACTGAGTGATATCGTAACCGACTTTATTTTGTCGTTGGAACGTCGGTTATGATGGAAACGTTAATGTCGCCGAGTTATAGCTCATAATTCCGAATAGTAACAGAAAATGACGAGGTATATTATGTGTTGCTAATGGTTATGGGGCCGAGTTATAACGTACAGTAATGACGACCATTATTATGAGATAATGATGACCATATCACAGCCCCCAAGCTTAGCCTGAGGAGGATTTTAATGAAGCAGGTTGAGCTTTTTTGGATGAGTTATAACTCGGCTTGTGTGGGTTAGTAGATGAGCCCCCAGATCAACTTACTTCATTAAAAGAGGATTTTGTGTTTTATATTTTTGTACGTGGGGAGTCGTGTCCGTTAGTTTCTGATGAGAGAGAGAGAGAGTAATGGTTTTATTTAATTTTTGCTGGTTCCCAATGTTGGGTTCACTGTTTGATGTGGCTTTGGGAGTGGGAGTTATCATTTGGAACATTTTGTTCCTTTAATAGCTTTAATCCTTGGAGATATTTGTTGGTTGTTGTTGGCGTTTGGTTATATGCTTGCTTCTTTGAAGAATGAGTAAGAGAGGTATGATTCTGCTTCTTCATTTCTAATCCGTTTCTTCATCTTCCTCTCTGTTTCTTCTTGTTTCTGTTATTCTGATTCTGTTTGGTGAACTGATGGGTTTTGAGAAAGAGAAAAAGGATAAGGTGGATTGATCTTATGATTGGGTAGGGGAGGATGTGAAATCGCGGGTGTCACTGTTCTCTGATGAAGCGGTGGTGAGGGAGGTTGATGTGAATAAAATAGTGAGGGTGGGTTCTGGAGTTAAGGTAGAGTTGTTACCATGTAGTGTTGATGATAGAGTTTATCACCGGGAGTGGGGGTTTGGGTTCTTCTACATACATAGTTGTGTGCTTGAAGAATTGCGGGTTAGGCTACCGTTTACGGAGTTTGAGTGTCAGATTCTGAAGCAGCTCAACTGTACTCCATCACAGCTTCATCCTAATGGGTGGGCTTTTCTTCGATCTTTTGAGGTTTTGATGGAATTTCTTGAGGAGGTGCCGTCTGTTGATCTATTCTTTTCTTTATTTCAAGCTAAAGGGGTGTGGAAGGGGGGTTGGGTGAATTTCAATAGTACTCCGGGTTTTGGGATTTTCAAACTTTACAAGTCTTCTTTTAAAGACTTTAAGGAGATGTATTTTAAAGTCAAGGGTTCAGAGAAGGATTTCCTGTTTTTTATTGATGAAAATCTTGCTGAGAAGTTTCCCCTGTTTTGGTGCTCGGAGCCTCAAAATATACTCGGCCCAGAGGTGATATCGCCAAGGAACGAGTGTCTGATAGAGTTTTTGGTGGAGAATGTTGATCGTAAAAATTTGATATCGATGTATGAGTTGCTGAAGTGGGAGGAGGATAAAGGTGCTGTTGTAGAGTATTTGGGTGAGTGTTTAGGGCTTGCGCTGATGTCTGTGTTATTTTCTTAAGAATCTAACATGAATTATTTTTTGTAGGTAGGAAGTATCCTGGTGTCTCTGCGGCATCTTTAAGGTCTCATTTTAAGACTAAAAATTTGGACAAAGAGGTGTCTTCTTCTAATGCTGATAAAGGAGCTGGAACCGGGGAGGTTACTCAACCTTCCCGTGGTCGGACTAAGGTAATTGTAGAAAAGAGGAAATCGGATGTTGTAGAGCTTTCTGAGAATTCTGATGAGAAGGAACATGTAGTTCCTTTGGAAGAGATACAAGCTTTTATGGGTAACCATAAAAAACTTCATGAGATTTCCGAGCATAGTGAGGGCTTTTCTGTGTGGGGAAAAGAGTACCCATACATGGCTGTGGTTGATGAATACTGCCAGTCTTCTGCTGATATTTCGCTTGCCAAGGAAGTTGGTGATATGGCTATTGGGCAGTATATGCAGGTAATTGCCGAATTTGTTTCTGTATTTATGTTCTGATTTTTTGTAATATTGATGTTGTTTGTTCTGTCTTAGGTTGTCGGACTTCGTCTTGCCAGTCTTGGACGGAGCCAAGAGTTGAAGTGTAAGAAGGCTTCTCTGGAGAAGAGTGAAATTTCTTTGTTAAAGGAAGAGCTGAGCAAGGAGAAAGCTGTTTCTTCTGGACTTCAGAATCGGCTTAGTGAGACAGAGAAATTATTAAAAGAGACAAAGAAAAGTTATGTTAGAGATGTGGAAGATTTGAAGAAGAAGGAGAGTGATCTGGCGAACATGCAAACTCGGCTTATTGAGGTCAATGCTCAATTTAAGGATATGGAGAAGAAAAAGGCGGATGAGATATTGGATTCCTTTGTTGAAGGTTTTGAAAGGGCAAGGTTGCAAGTAAAGTTTTTAGTACCAGATGCCGATCTCTCTGGTATGGATCCTGGAAAGATAGTGCGAGATGGTCAGCTGATCGAGGATGATAGTGACGCAGAAGATGAAGCGGATAATGCTTAATGTGTTTTGTTAGAAACTTTTTTGAATTTGTTTTGCATATGTAATAATTAGTTCGTGTGTTTTGAACTTTTTTGAATTGACTTGTTTGAATTTTGAATGTGATGCTTTTTATAAAAGCTGTTTGTGATTGTTCGGAAAGTGTTCCGATTTTATTGGCGTTGTGGTTGATGATGTTATCTGATAATCGTAGTTTGTAGCTTAGACGAGTATTGGAACTTGTCTGAGCTGTATTGATAGAGTTATATTTGATTGATAAGATCATCCATATAGTTATTTGATAAAGAATAAGATAATATTCGTCTCCTGTATACTTAGAGTCTTTTTGGACCTTTTAAATACAAAGGTGCAGGTAGGCTAGCCTCGTTAAAACCTCTCCAAACAAAACCCTTTGGGATAAAATCTTGGTAGTAGGAAAAAGAGTACAAGCCTGTCCCTGTCTTTTAAGTATAAAATTTCTTTAGGGAAGACACATTCCATGTATTAGGCAAGAGTTTACCATCTAGTGATTCTAGCTTGTATGCTCCTTGGCCGAGTACTTTTGATACTCGGTATGGACCATCCCAGTTTGCTGCGAGCTTTCCATGTGAGGTTTGTTTCCGAGCAGTTTCTGTTTTATGAAGTACTAAGTCTCCTTGCATGAAGGATCTTCTTTTAACCACTTTGTTGTATTGGCGAGCTATTGCTTGTTGTGCTGCTCGTTGCCGTAATGTTGCGATGTCTCTGACTTCTTCGATGGTATCGAGTTCGGCTCGCCGCGCTTCTTCTTGATTGCCGAGTTATAGATAGTGTATAAAGTCGTCCCTCCAATCTTTTGCCTGTGTAACACTTAACACATTTGTCAGAGTAACAGTGGGTGATGTTATTGTAAACTGTTGCAGTGTAGATAACTCGGACTGTGTACTGCCGAGTTTAGATAAGATATCTGCCCTTTGATTTTGTTCGCGTGGTATATGTTCTATTTCAAATTTGGCGAATTTTGTTGATAATTTTTTTACTAATAGCAGATATTTAGAGAGTAGAGCATCTTTTACCTGAAAAAGGTCGTTTACCTGCTGTACCACTAACAAAGAATCACAATATACCTTGATCACCGAGATTTGGAGATCTAAACAAAGTCGGAGTCCGGCGAGCAGTGCTTCATACTCGGATTGGTTGTTGCTGGCTTTGAAAGCTAAGTGTATTGAGTGTTCCAATATGAATCCGTCCTCCGCCTCCAGACGGATTCCTGCTCCACATCCCCCGTGATTTGAAGAGCCGTCAACATATAAAGTCCATTGTTTTGTATGATCTTCCTCTGATGGTACTGTGAGTTCGGCGATGAAATCTGCCAGGAATTGGGACTTGATCGGTCCTCTGGATTGGTATCTGATATCGAACTCAGATAGTTCGACGGCCCATTTTACAAGTCGCCCTGCAATTTCTGGTTTGTGTAACACTTGTCTTAGTGGGTGATCGGTTCTGACGTGGATAATGTGGCTCTAAAGGTCGGAGGCGTCGCGCCGAGAATATTAGTGCCAGTGCGAGCTTCTCAATACTTGGATAATTGAGCTCGGCATGCTGGAGAGTTTTACTGACAATATAAATTGGATGCTGAACTTTGTTTCTTTCTGTGACAGGGGCTGAACTTATCGCCCAATCAGTAACTAACAGATATAGAAATAATTCTTCCCCTTGTAGAGTTTTTTGTAAAATCGGCGGTTGTGAGAGAGTTGTTTTTAATTTTAAAAAGGCTTTCTCACAATCGTCGTTCCATTCAAATCTGTTTTTCTTTTTAATTGTTTGGAAAAAAGGAATAGAAGTAGATGCTAGGCAAGGAACAAATCTGGAAAGTGCGGCAAGTCATCCTGTGAGGCGTTGAACTTCTTTGACTGTTTTAGGGCTGGCCATGTCCAGCACTGCTCGGCATTTGTCTGGATTTGCCTCTATTCCCCTGCATGTTAGCAAAAACCCCAAAAACTTACCCCCTTGAAAGGCGAATGCACATTTCTCGGGGTTGAGGCGCATGTTGTATTGGCAAATCTGGCCGAATATTTCTGTTAGGTCGCTGATGTGATCATGTCCGACTTATATTTTGGCGACCATATCATCGACGTAGACTTCGATGTTTCTGCCGATCTGTTTGGCGAACACTTTATCCATAAGGCGTTGGTAAGTTGCACCTGCGTTCTTTAATCCAAATGGCATAACTTTATAACAATAGTTACTGAAGTCAGTGATAAAGGCTGTTTTATTTTGATCGGAGGGGTGCATGAGTATTTGATTATACCCTGAATACGCATCCATAAAACTTAAAGTAGCGTAGCCTGATGCATTATCTACTAAAGAGTCTATAGATGGTAGAGGGTAAGAATCCTTTGGGCATGCTTTGTTTAAATCAATGAAGTCGACGCACATGCGCCACTTACTGTTTTATTATCTTACCACTACCACATTGGCTAACCAGGTAGTGAATCTGATCTCTTTGATAAATTCGGTGTTGATGAGTTTTTGTGTTTCTTCTAGTGACGCTCTCTTTTTCTCTTCGCCGAGTTTTTGTTTCTTCTGCTGCACTGGTCGGACTGCCGGGTTTATTGCAAGTTTGTGACTGATAATTTTTGGGTCGATGTCGGGCATGTCTGAAGGTGTCCATGCGAAAAGGTCGGCGTGTTCTTGCAGGAAGGTCGTTATGGCCTATAACTCAGTTGTGTTGATTGATTTACCTACATATGTAAATTTGTTAGGGTCATTATTGAAATACATTTTTTGTAGGTCATCGGAGGGTTTCGGGCGCTCGAGAAAATCAGCTCTTGGGTCCAGGTCGGCCAGTGTGTGCTCCTTTTGTTTGAGGTCGACATTGTTGACTTATTGCGTCGAGCGGTTTTAGAATTTCATGCTGATGTTGTAACATTGTCGTGCCTCTTTATGGTCTCCATGGACTGTTACAACCTGATCGTCCTGCAGTGAAAACTTTACACAGAGATGAACGGTAGAGACAATGGCGCCGAACTTATTCAAAAAAGCTCGGCCAAGAATAAGGTTATATGGACTGAAACAATCAACTACTAAATATTGAATATCATTAGTTTTTGAAAGAGGATGCTCACCCAGTGTGGTTTGTAACCACACTGATCCGAGTATTGGAACTCGTTCTCCTGAGAAGCCGACCAAGTCTCCTCCTGTGGACTGTAGCATGTTGTTGCTGAGCTTCATCTTTTGAAATGTGGAGTAAAATAGAACATCGACACTGCTTCCGGGGTCCAAGAGCACTTTTTTCACTAACAGATCCCCTAGCTGAATGGTGACTACCACAAGGTCGTCCAAATTTTGTATATTGGAGTTGAAGTCGGCGTGTGTGAAAGTGACTTCTGGTTGTGGATTAGTGATTGCTACATCTTGCTGTGGTCCGTTTACCGAGCATATTGCTCTGAACGATCTTTTCCTTGCCGAATTTGAGTATCCTCCACCAGCGTATCCTCCTGAAATACAATTGATTATACCTCGTGGTCTTTCATATTGGCTTGAAGATGCCTTCTCTTTTCCTCGGTTTGGTTCAGAGAGGTCGTTTGTTGTGGAACTAGGGCCGCGCTTTTGGATGTGACCACCAATGTATTTGTCGAGGTGTCCTTGTCTTGCTAGTCGTTCTAAAAGGTCTTTGGCGACCACGCAATCATCAGTATTGTGGCTGTGTTTCTGGTGGAAAGCGCAGTACTTCGATTTGTCCACGTTCTTTGCATCTTGGTATGTACCGGCCTTTCTCGGTGGCTTGATTAGTTTGGAGTTCAGGATCTCTTTGATTATGTCTTCTCTCTTAGTGTTAAACTGCGTGTAAGAATCAAATCGAGGCGTTAGTTTAAAACTTTTCTTAGTGGTGGAGCTCTTATCTTCTTCGCGGAAGTGTGACTTGTCGGACTTCCGAGCTTGTCTGAGCTCCTCGATATCAATTTGTCCTTTTGCCTTCTCCCAAAATTCTGCTAGAGTCTTTGGTTTGGCTACTGCGATTGTCTCCTGGAACTTTCCGGGTCGGAGGCCGCTTTTAATTGCGTGTAGATGGACCTCGGGATGGAGGTCTGGTATGCTGATCGCGACCTTGGTAAAGCGGGTCATGTAGTCCTTTAAGCTTTCATTTGGCCCTTGCTTGATAGTGTTCAAGTAATCGGAATCGTGCAAGTATATTGCGGATCCGGCGAAATGCTCTTCAAATAACTTCACCAACTGGTGAAACCGTGAAATGGAACCTGCAGGCAAAGCACACAACCAATCAAGTACAGGGCCGTCTAAATAATTCGGAAAACAATGACATAAAACTGTATCTGATGCACCATTGACGATCATTATTGATCGGAACTTCTTTAGAAACTTCCTCGGGTCTCCGAGTCCATCGTAAGGGGTGAGGGTCAGCGGCAGAGTGAACCTCTTCGGCAGTTCGAAGTTCATCACTTCTTCTGTGAAGGGACCTACAAGGTCGTCGGACTCTTCTTTTTCATCTTCGGATTGCTGCTCTTCGCCTCGAGCGGTCTCCGAAACATGGGTGGGTTGGGACTGATGCTCCTCGTCTTCTGCCTGCTGGCGATGAGCATCGTTGTGCTCAATCCGAGCATGATTTAGTTCAGCAATTTGGGTAGCCATTATTTGATTCTCGTCAGCCATTCGTTGATTGGCTTATTGTAGCTCAGCCACCATTCGCATGAGTTCGAACAGTGAAGGAGGCGGCACGTCAGCCATGAATGCAGATAGAGGTAATGGGACCAAAAGAAAAAGTACGATTTCCTCGGCCCCACGGTGGGCGCCAATTGATCTTGCCTGGGAAATAGATCGGCTTCAACTCCTCGAGGCCAGCCGAGCTATGTGCTGCAAAGTTGAACGTCCGTCTCTTAGAATCCGAGTTCCTTATGTTCGTTGTAGGTGTGAGAGCACGAACAATACAAAGGGGGTGGAGTGCACCTGCAAAGGCACTCTGAAGCTTATGTCAGTGTATATTCTAGCTTATTTAGAAAAACTTAAGTCTTTAGAAATAGTCTACTTCCCTTTTATATGTGATGAGTTCCCTGTCTGTTATATTCTCGGTATTAACGTTTGACTGAGTGATATCGTAACCGACTTTATTTTGTCGTTGGAACGTCGGTTATGATGGAAACGTTAATGTCACCGAGTTATAGCTCATAATTCCAAATAGTAACAGAAAATGACGAGGTATATTATATGTTGCTAATGGTTATGGGGCCGAGTTATAACGTACAGTAATGACGACCATTATTATGAGATAATGATGACCATATCACACAACATGGTGCCTCTCGAGATAAATACATAATGGGACGAACCAACCAAAACCATGCAATTGGTTCAGTTAAATAACTCTACACTTATTATCATTTGCCGTTATTATACATCATAAAGATACAAAAAGTTCCCACAGTAAACATCTGAACCAACTTCAATTTAATTTCACAACGCACATGGTAAATTGTTTGTTATTCCAAGATGTAATCTGGACTCCACTGAGCATTGTTTCTCCCTCAAGTACAAATATTTTGTGCCACATGATGACTTCTTTGTTCATCATTTATTCTTTACACTACTTGGAAAACAATGGATAAATATAACAATAAAACAAAAAAGACTCATCCACCGTGAACAAGTACTTACTGTACTGCTGCAATAGTTCAAGGGCTTTCTGCAATGTAGGCCTAAACCTATTGAGATCTAGCATCACGTTCTGTTGTTCCAAATACACAAACTTGAATCTTTCCCATCCACGTTTCCCAATGGATGGGGGGTGCTTCATGATCATGTGATCTCGTGGATATTGCTGAATAAGAGTGCTTTCTTCCACACTTATCTTGTAATACAAGTACTTTAGTCCCATATCCTTTGAGGGCAATTCAAAGTTATATTTGGCAAGCCATTCAAAACCACCATGAGAAACTACTTGTATCAAAACTGCATTCTCAGGAAGGAAAACAACGTTAGTGAGGCCAGCTCGATGAACTCCCAATATCACATCACAAGAATTCACCACATTTGCAAAGCTTTGACATGCTTCCACCAGCTTCCATTACGATCGCCTCGAATCCCATGCTTCTAGCCATCTTTGCTATTTCAGCTGTGTTAGTGAATGATCTTGTTCTTCTTCTTGAAAGAATCAAAAGCCTTGGCTGCTGCTTCTTATTCTTATTATTCTCATCTTCACCCTCCTCTCTCAATTTGATTGCATCAACTCTCTTCAGTGAATTAGAGTCTTTCAGAAGACTCCTAAAGTCTTTCATGGAATAAGAGTACTTTTGAGGGTCAATGCTTAGTTCTTTCGGATACCTTTTGAGACCAACATTCACACCTGGGAAGCAGTGAACTTGGTTATCTTTGCCAATGGTCAAGACCTCATAATTGGACAGCTTACTGAGAATTGCTTGGTGCTTAGAAATCCCCCAAGGACGCACGCATTTCGGACACGACAAATTTAACTTGTCCATTGAATTGTCTAGAAGTCAGAAACAGTGGGATGATGATGTCTGTGAATTCATGGAAGTGGTTGCCAATATAACCTGAAGTAGAGAATATCACAGCTGGAATGCTGTGATGTTGTGTGCACTGTGGGAATTTCATGCCATCTTTCACTGCCTTTATTGACCATTCTCTTACACGCCTCGTTGCTTCTGCATCGTCCTTTCGTGCATAAGGCTTTATGGTCCATGAGGAGTTTTCTGGCAAGATTGTTGTTTCAGGTCTCACAATGTAAACAGAGGAAGATTTTCTACGGTTCAATTGCAAGAATGATTAGCAGAGTAATCCGGACCGATTTAGGATTCGGTTTATCAATTTTTCGACCGAAACGGTCAGACCATCCAGGTTTATAACCATGCGGGAAAGTTGCTTCCCACCTTCCCTTTATTCATGTGTGTAACATGATATACCGACCACTCACACTCCCCAGTCACCACCGCTTCTTCTACCATCTCTTCATTCATGTGTGTAACATGCATGATATACCGGCCACTCACACTCACCACTCACCACCGCTTCTTCTACCATCTCTTCTTTCTCTTTATTTTCTCTCTTCAACAACAAAACCCAAAACGAAAAGTTTTTTTTTTTTTTTTTTTAAATCTTCGATT
>NC_029774.3:128176446-128178737 GCF_000817695.3 Arachis duranensis
AAAAAGCAGGTTTTTTTAAATTATACAAAATCATTTATAATTTATAAGTTAATTTTTAACATTTTAAACAATTAATTTTATTTTTAATCATATCTAATTATCTATCTCTCAAAAATCTCAATATTATTTATTTTATTATTATTTTTATTACAATCAAATAAAATATATTGTAACAAAATAAAATCTTAACTTTTCAACAAATAAAATATTTAAATTTATTAATGTAAATAATACTAATACTTTAACAACATTTAAGTAATAATGTTAATTTAAGAGTAAAATAATAATTTTTTATTAACAACTGGTATTTTTGCTAACTATATTATTATTGGTCTAAAATTAAAATAATATATGAAATAAAAATGTATAAGAAGATAAGAGAGAGGTTTTTCATTTTAATTTCAATATACAAAAATAAATGAATAGTAAAACATTTCAACACCAAAAAATAAATAAATAGTAAAGGTGAATATTAAACACAAATAAATAAGATAAAAAAAACATCAATTAAACTAAATGAACTAATTTATTTTTTCTAGACAAAAACTACTAATTTTTTAACAAAATCTTTGGAATTGTCTTCACTCTTCACAAAGCTCCGCCTCTGCGATTAGGGGTAGTTTTGAAGCCACGAATGTTGTGGTGGCCAGAATCAACAAGCTTGACCTGAGAATGCGTTAAACATCGTTGGCCACGTTCTCTTCAACCTTTAAGAACCTGACCTTGTTCGCTTGGCTTCAACCCCTGACTATGTCTTTCATAGCCTTGTTTTCTAAATCAAAACCCACTTGGGACTCTCTTCTTCTTCACCTACTTCACCTTCTAACACCATTCTCAACAACCATTTACCACCAAGACACTCCACTACTTCTCCTGCTACCACCCCAAACAACAACAGCAGCAGCAACAACTCCTTCTCAGGCTTCATACTGGTAACAACCTACTTTCTGGAATGCCAAACAACCCATTAGCCCAAAGTCAAAGTTTTTCAGTATCTTGTGACAGTATCTATGGTGGGTCTGTGTCAAAATCTAAATTTTTACTTTCACCTAGTGTGAGGAGTGATGGTGCTGGTGACTCTTTTGTTGATGAGAAAGAAATGGGTGATTACCTTTCTTTTCTCAATAGTCACTGAATAAAAAGGAGATGTGTGGATCCAATTAGACTTGATCTCAATTATAAAAACTAGCAAAAAAACCGGGGCTTAGGGTTAGAGACAATTTTATTTATATATATATATATATTAAGCTAAAAATATAATTATAATGATAGTTTAATTTGATTATAAAAAATTAATATATAAAATTTAGAATGGTTAACTTGTTTAATAATAGTTAATATATTATCTTTACAATTAATAATTTTAGTTAATAATTTTTAAATTATATTTTAATTAAATTTATTAAAACAAAAAATATATGGATTTGTTGTTATATAAAAGAGGAATTAATTATCTTATATGTATTCTAATGGAAAAAAGTAATGATATATAACCAATAAAATTTATTATTTTTTTAATATTTAGTTTACACTTTTTTTTGGTGACTATTTAGCTTACACTTTAAACACTAAGTATTAATTTCATTATAAAATTTTAATAATATAAAAAAAGTATCGGCTCAAAGTATTAATCTCTAACATTTCTCTAAAGTTAAGCACAAACGTGCATTATTTTACACACAACTTGTTATAAATAATCATATTACATTAAGACTACCTTTTCATTGAAATTTTTTATAAAAAATCATATATTATATTATTTATTATTATTTAATTATTAAATTTAAAATTTAACTTATAATTTAATTTGTTACATTTTATTTTATTCATGAGTTATTATTTAGTGAATATTTTATGAATAATATATGTTTAAAATATCTAAAAAGTCATTTTTATTCACAATGACATAGAAGTGAACAAAAGAAAAATATATTTTTCAAATTCTTTATTTTCTATATTCTCTTCTTAGTTTTTCTATTTTCTCTCTCTCCTTTTATTTGCTGTAAAATTAAAAAAAAAAAGTGTTTCCTCAAACTTATAATCCAATAAGAATTACTCAAACACCTCAAATAAATTTCAACTATTAATCACATAAATTACTAATGTATTTTTAGAAAATTACACACAGTTCTTCATTACTCTAATTATTTCAATAAAAAAAAAGCAGCAGTTGACATGTATTTACCTAACACAGTCATTGATACAACACCACAATCAACATTTTTGTTCTACTTAAGCATATATGCTTAAGTAACACAAATCAACATTCAAGCACATGCTAACATCCATAC
>NC_029774.3:128178779-128225849 GCF_000817695.3 Arachis duranensis
AAAATGTAATGCCTTAAAGGATAAATCATATAAACCATCAACTATTTCAGTTGCCAATGGCTCATACCTAGTGAAATAACTATTTTCTTTTAGTTCTTTGAATAAATAATTGTGCTGGTTTTTTCTTCTATAGCTTTTACAAACTGATAGCATCTTTGAAAGCTTTTCGAAAAAAAATTCCCTCACCCTCTGCTAGTCGATCAAATTATTCTTGATGGGAACCATATAGGGGGACTATCTAGGATGATATCACATGAGCAACATAGGTTAAGAACAATGATTTTTCTTAATTCCTTGACAACAGTAATTGAATATGAGCTTGTTTGATCTAAGAGCTTCTGAACTTTTGGGCCATGATATCAACAGTTAAAATGTTTTACTATCTAATAAACCAAAAAGTATGCCTAATAAAATTCCATCAACTATTAAATATTATTCATTTAGACAGTAACAAAACATTATATGTTAACAATCTGGTAGCTTTAATATTCTTTGCTTTTTGAGCTGACAACCCAGAACTGTAAGCACAAAGAGTGTCATCAAGGTCTGCAAACCATCAAAAGAAATATAAAAAAATACTTTATGAAATAAGAATTTATAAAAGTAGAGTGCTAGATCACTAACTTTCTACTATAAGACCACTTTCACTCCAACTTGCAGGATCAGACACCACCATAAGCTGTACCTTTCAACAACATAATCTACTTCTCTGCTCTTCAACAATATTGGAAGTAACTCAACAATAGGATATGGTGTTGAAAATCACTATGTCTCACCTGTTGAATTAGTTCTCTTCTCTAAAGCTTTGTTCCAACATCAAAGAAATACTAACTGCACTTCTAGCTATGCATCAACAGATATGCCTGAGTATTCAAAGATTGAAAACAACTGTGCAAATATAGACCATAATGATTGAAAACAATATCCAAGCATGCAAGTGCTAACAATATCCAACATGCATTACCTTTCAAAACAATGCTAGTTAACACTTTTCTCCTCTTGTTCCTTCACTGGTTCCACACCCTCCTCATCAGCACCCTCCTTTATGAAAAAATTTATCATCTTATATTCAAGAAAGGAAATAACAACAGGCCCAAATTTTTTATTGGGGACAACATGCCCTTCTAATGGCTCAATCAAAACTTCTGATTTTGTAAGTAGACAGTCTCAATAAAATAAAATAAAATAACAATAGATTGGTATTCAAATAAAAAATACCTCCTTGATGAGCTGCTCAATTTCTTCTCCATCTCTGAGCTAAGCCCCAACACCTTGACCTCCCACCTCTTCACTTTCTTTCTCAAAATTCCAGAATCTTTTCATCAAACAAATTTCATTCATTATATGCTATTGAGATATATACTATTTGAGAATTATCAAACAAAATATACCTAAAGTTTATAACAATTTCTTGAATAAATGCCAAATAGCTGAAGGAACTGAATATTATTGGCAATAAGGTAAAAGAAAAGCTAAAATATACATAAACCTAAACCATAACATCTATATCCCTAACGCTACTAACTACTAACATAACTGAAAAGGAAAAAAGGCCTAACTATGAGCTATCCTCAAATCTGAACCTTTCAGCACCCCTCTTGCAAATGCTACCTGAATCAACATTTTGATTTTCTTCATCAAGATATGCTTAAATATAAATTTTAGCTTACTTTTAAAACAACTAAAATGGTTATTTGGTCAACTTTATCATCTAAACATAACAACAATTATAGCATTAAAAAGGATAAGAATTGCCTTATGAACAAAATTTATATAGTTAAATAGCTAAATTCATTTTAAAATCTTTTTTTTGTTGTTTTTTTTCACTGTTGCTCTCATAATAGCAAATAAAAGGCCTTGCAGAGGAAAGATTAATAAAAAAACAAAAGAAAAAAAGCATACATATAATAAGAAGCAAACCATGAATGGTGGTGCAAGTGCTTAGGCAGAGGCAAAGTACTCTGAATTTGTGGAAGTTGATCCTAGCGAACCTGTAAATAGATATTAAAATTGCCAAACCTATAAATGCCTAAACCACTCAATTTCAAAGGACAGATAGTAACTGAAACAATTTTTTTTTTACCATATCAAATTTCAATAGATAAAAGCAAAGGAAACAAACAATGACATCAATTTCAAAATTTTGAGCCTAAATAAATTTCTAGATTAATTGGCAATCCAAACCAAATATGCATCAGATGAAATGCCACAAGAATAAAAAATTATAAAAGTAAGTGTTGATGGAGTAAATATTACCTTCCATGCTCTGTCATTCTTCCATATAGCACTATGGCTCCTAGAAACAGCGTATGCTCCTCCTATGTCCATCGTTCTCTTTACTTTGCATTTGCATGTGGTTTTCTTGTCTGCAATTTGAATTTGAAGGGAAGAATGTGGTTATGAGAAGAAATGAGTGAAAGATTCAAGCGAGAGACATAATTAGAATTGTATGTGTCCTAAACTCTTCAATAAAATCGATAAATGAAGCCAAGAAGATAACAATTATTCCTTCAAAGACAATTGTTTTATTGTATACTAATAATTTGCACCTTGGAGACATCTTTGTCTAATCTTCTGACAGTGTTGGAAAGCAAAGCATTCTCCTTCACCAAGTAGCCCATTTGTCTAAAGCCCAATTTGTGTACTTGATGTTCCAAGATTCAAAATGCACAAAAATGAATACACATCTAAATATTTAAAAAAAAATAGCTTCAATTTTCTCATTAAATTCCAAACCAAAAAGAACAAAATGGGTATGAGAATACATACGGTTCTAATTGAAGAAAATCTCATGCCCTAAACTGTTCAAGCTGTGATGTTGATGGTTTGATGAATCAGAAAGGATTAAGAGAGGGAGAGAGATAGGTTCTTCTCATTATTGGAGAGAATGAAAAATCCCCCTTAGAAAATATTTGTTGAGTTATTACACCTTATATACTATGTACTTTTTTTTATGTACTCTCACTAAAAAATAATTACAATGGTAAACCTATTATTGATAAAGAAATAATCTAGGTAACACTAATAAAAGAATATTGTAGTAATTGTGTTTGATTGTGTAACTACTGAATCTTATACATCTACAAATCAATGCTTTCAATGGCATCATATAAAGCCTCGAATCTTTCAATAGTCTATTTACAAATTGTATTCATACCATTTCTGAAGGAAATAATACATTCTTTTGCCAAAAATGATTTCTCAAAGAAAAAGAATACTACCGAGGGTCTATTCTTCTTCTACCTTAGCCGACTCTTTTTCCCTTCCGCAAGAAGACCTGCAGTTGAAGAACCAGCTGAACTCAGCATAGCTATTAAAATGTTTCCTTTTTCTTTACTTTGAAAAATAAAGAAAAAATATTTAATAACAGGTAACAGCAAAACACAATTTCTTGGAACTCTGCTCTGTGCTTTGTTCGCTGCTATAAACACCAAAACATGAAGTTTAATAAGAATACATGATTATAAACACTGTTAAGAAACGTAAAGACTTAAACAAATAAAATAAAAAATTACCATGATTTTAGCAAGATGTACTGATGTAGGACTCTGTTTTCAATTAACTGCTCCTTGAGGCCAACAATGAAAGCTATCAGTTCAGGGAAAATTAAGGCTACAGTTGGTGAGAGGAAGTGGAAGAGTGGACATTGTTGATGAGCTCTTTATCACCTTGAGTGCCAGTGTTGATGACGAACTTTGCGTGTTTTTTGGCTAGCTTCTGCTCCTTCCATAGCTGACTAGTGGAGGCAAAGAAAGGCTTCATCTGCGGCCCAGAGGCTTGAAACACAATTTTCAGTTGGTGAGATGAAGATAAAATGAAGAGGACGATCGGAGAAGAGAGAAAAAGGAAAAAGAGTGTCGAAAGAATAGAGTGATTCTGACTTCTGTGGGTGAAGGAGAAGGAGAGAGAGAGACCCAGAAATAGATAGAAAAAGAGTTAATAGTCAATTTCGTTCTCGAAAGTGTGTCCGATCTCTATTTTCGTCTCCAAAAGTCAAAATTAATCAAAAACGCCCTCGAAAGATATTCATGTTGATCAAGTTCGTCCTTCCGTCTTCTCGGTTGATGAGATGGCAAATGGTCGCTTACGTGGCCCGTTTAACTGTCAAGTTGGCTAACGCCAGGCTGTAGGATGTTGTTGCTGACAAGATAAGTTTTGTTTAAGCAATCAAATTAGTCCTTCGAGTTTATAAATCCTAATCCAAATTCGAACGATAAATACATCGAGGTGATTACTTTCGGTGGCAGTAGAGGTAAGTGGGAGGCGTAATCCCTGGCCTGGTTGCTTGGATGGAGAGAGGAGATGGTGGTTGTGGTGGCGGTTTGTCACATGCATCGCACGATAGTCATGGATCCAGTGTTTCGATGCGAAGGAGGAAGGTGAATGCTCATGATGGATCATGTTTCTGTGGGCTGAAAACTGTGATTAAGAAACTTGGGACAGCGGAGAATCCGAATAGTTTGTTCCATGCATGTCCAAGGTACAGGGTGAGTGATAGTAAAGGAAGTTAAAGCTTTTTCATGTTCTTATATGCTGTTGGGTGTTCTCTGATTTTTTTGTTTACTCCCATCTAAAATTGCAGAAGGGCAGTCACTGCAATTATTTTAAGTGGGTTGATGATGATGAATTTGAAGCAGTGGGTGTGTGTGGTACAAAGAAAGATGCAGGAGCTTATATGGAGGTTGAAGGTGAGAATGATGAATGGAGGGTGAAAGTGGCATGGAAGTTGGGCACTTTGGAAGCTGAAGTTAGAGCTTTGAAACTGCTAATGATTTTGCTGTTTGTAGTAGTTGTGATACTTTGTTGTTTCTTATGTACTTCTAAATGAATCCAGTTATCCTGTATGAACATGTAATGATGTATTGAAATTGTTGATTTGAATGGGAGTAGTTATCTGAAGTTGGAAGCAATTCCCTGTCAAATGTGGATAATTTTATAAAATTTGGCAATTAATTCTGTGTTTGCATGAATTATGTTGAGGCATAAACAAAATGAAGATAGTAAGTAATGTTAATCTTAATAGTAAGTTGTCATTGACAGCTAATTGTGACATTGTCTTAATAGAGAAATAACAGAACAAAGTCATATGGTTCTTAACTGACAAATACATTGTCCAGAGACTAAATTACCACACACAAAAGCAACAAACAGAATGTTGTTTCATACACAAAATGAGTCAACAACTACACATTCCTAACAAATCAAACTTTGTCATCAGTCTTCCTTGGAGCCTTGAAGCCTGGAGTAGGCACAAAGGTCATGAATTTTTCCAGCCGCTTAGCAGTTCCAGAACTTGTCCCCTTAATGGTCTCAGCAGAAACAGCCACAAATCCAGAACTTATCCCCTTAATGATCATGAATCTTGTTACTCTGCATGCACTGGTATTTCTTTTCTTGTTATCACTATCTGGGTTCTTGGCTGGTTGAGAGGATGTTTTGGAATGATGTGGGGCTGTCTTCCCCTGATTGTTGGTTTTGGTTTGTTGAGGGTGGAGTTTTGTTGAATGCAAGGGAGTCTTTATGGGATGAGAGGTGGTCTTTGAGGCTTGATGTGTTGGTTTGGTGGGATGAGAATAAGGCTTCTTGGGCTTACTGGGCTATGAGGCTGGCTTTGTGGGCTAAGAATCGGGCTTACTGGGCTGAGCTTTGGGCCTACTGGGCTGTGAGGCTGCCTTAGTGGGCTCAGAGATTGGTTTCTTCGACTGAGGGTGGTTCACTATGGGAGTTTTTACAAGTTGGGAGTAGTGCATCTTGGCCTGGGAACTGAACTTCTTCTTCTTACTAGTTCCTGCTTCCAGAAGAGCTACACATTTTCCTATATTGTCCACTACATAGGACTGTGAGATGCAGTCCTCAAAGTATAGGTTGATCAAATGGTGGTTCCTCCTACAATCCTTGCACATTGCAATCAAGTCAGCATCTGTCACCAACTTCTTCAACCCAGATGGAATCGGAACTCCAGGAACTTTTCACCAACAATTGCCAGCCTCAATGTATCCCAACTCCTTATAGTAACCCCTTACAAAAAATACATTAAGTGTGTCTCCCTCAACACCCATCAATACCTCTGTATTATCAGGTTCATAAACCATGTCTCCATCCTCACCCGTCCTAAACAACCCACCATGGTGAAAAACAAAGGTCATGGGAGGACCCTCCATCTACAATGACAAACACGAAAACATCATAAACAAACATGACCAGCAACAACTGCTCTGTATCAATCACCACCTACTACACCCAGTTGGTACCAATCAACCTTTAACCCAAAAAAAAAAAATGCAACAGAACCATCACTAAATTCAAACATCACTGACTACTGTCACAGAGCCATACAAAGTAACACAACCTCACACACGAAAATGCTAAAACAACACTAATAAACCCTAAATCAGACGAACATTAACACCACCACAGTAACAATACACACATCACAGAATAACACAAGAAATCATATTATGAGTTCAATCCTTACCTCTCAACGTCTCAATGCCTTCTTTTACTAGCAATGCTGCTCCAGTATAACATCTACTCTGCATTCAACGGCCAAAGCCTTTCCACTGTAATCGTCGAGCAGCACTAACGATCCTTGTCGGGGTGGTGCAGAGCTTCGGTCAAACGCTTAGGGCATACCTTGTGGGAGACGACACGTTTTGAAGCGAAAGACACAGCGATGGTTGATATGAGACAGGGGTAAGGCATCGCAATGTTTCAAAACCTCTTCAGAAGACAATACGGCGACGTTTCAACGCTACTGGCTCACTCAACCAAAACGACGTCGTCCTACTTCACTGCCATGTTGGCAGTTAACGGGCCACGTAAACGGCCGTTTGCCATCTTATCAACCGAGAAGACGGAAGGACGAACGTGATCAACACGGGTATCTTTCGAGAACGTTTTTTATTAATTTTGGCTTTCGGAGACGAAAATGGAGATTGGGCACACTTTCGAGGACGAAATTGACTATTAACTCAATAGAAAAAAAAGGATTGAAATTTGAAATTTTTTTGAAGAATTGCGCCCAAAATTTGATCCCGCTCAAATTATTGCAGTACGCTCCATTACCCTTCTATCGTTTTGGGATTGATGATGCTCTAACATGCGTTAAACACAACGGATAAGAAGGTATCTTAGAATTTGAAAAAACTTGATGCTTCTTTTCCTCTTCTCCATTAGGGACAATGAGTTCTCAATCTATTGTTAACCCCAATCATCCAATCAAAAGCTAACATTTTCGTTTTTTTCCGCTAAATGGTGGTTTTGGAATTGCTGCGAGAATGACTCTTTTCAACCCGCTAGATAAAGATCTCCCCCAATAACCTTCCAGCAGCTGAAAAATTTTTACCGAGGAGCAAAACACAAATTGAAATACAATTGTCTTCCCCATTTTAGTTTTAGAAAAAAAAGTAGGAACAGTGAAATTTTGCCAACTGTCGATAGATTGGGTAGTAGCCTACCGTTGGGACTACCCAACTTTATAATAATAAATAGATATATAAAATATATATTAATTATTAACGAAATACTAATGTTCTGAAAACTTTCTATACAATATACATTATACCTACCCTTTTACTTCTACCCTGTTTATTTTTTTACCCGTAACTTGCATTACATGATACATATTTTTTAACTTCTATCCTATATCTAAATACAAACCTAACCTATTGTGTTGCAACACAGAACTCTTCATAAATTCTATCATTCGAAAACTGTCTTTTCTTCCTTATAAATTTCTCATAAACTTCTCATCAATTTTTTGACTCCACAACTTGTGTAAAAACATATAAATTAGTCCATGGAGGGACAATACGAGAATAATAACCGTAACCTCACGTATCCCGTCAAAATAAGTTAGGGTCAGTGATTAAAGAAGTGAAAAAGCAAATATATTTGGCACGACCTTTAATTATGGTGAATTTCCTTAATTTCACCATTGAACTTATTTCAATAATGTTCGTTGGTCAGATAAGCGTGTTGACTCTCTCCAGCGTTTCCATCGCCACTTCCTTTACTTCTGACAAGTTTGGAAAATTCTAAATTAATATTTGTGATGACTAAATATTATTAATTATATTAATTACAAAATTATTAATTTAATTTTCATGAAACATATGTTAATTAACAATTTTGTTATTTGCAGATTTTATTATTGGGTCGAAAGAAAGAAAAATTGGAAAGCCAATTATGCTAACAAATACATTCAGCTTGTACAACAATGTTATATTAAGAGGCTGAATTATGGTTATGGTTATTGGACCCGGAAAATATACTTGAAGCCCAACAAGGAGGTTGGTTCGAAAATTAAAAAGGAAATAGAGCCCAATGGTTAAGCAAATTCTTAACATGGTGAAATCCAATTTGTTATAGCTGCATGCTTCCACGGATGCCATTTTTTATAGGTGATGGAATTCAAATTAGAATTAATTGCTTTGGTAACATGAAAGAGAAATTGCAAAGTGATTTGATGGCATTTATTGAGATATGCACGTTACAAGGCAAAAGCATGGAAAGTGGGATTAATTGATTTTAATTGATTATAATTTATATCACACATTACTTCCATTGCTTTTCCTCTTTCTACTCTCTCTTCTCTCTCTTTGCATTCGGTCACCTCACTGTCAGAGAAGAAGATGGTAGAAGCAAGTAATTTGAAGAAGGAAGCAGAGGCTAGGCATGGGTAATGTAAACCTAACTCATTTTCATTTTCTTCTTTAATTACATTGCAAGTTTTTCTCTGTTCTCTCTCCTCTCTCTTTCGGTCTTGTCTAGCAGGAAAGGAGGGATGAAGCAAACTATCAGTAAAAATAACAGAGAAGCTAGTTGCAAGGAAGAGGCCATTGTGATGATGGCGTTAGGAAAAAGAAAACCAAAAGTATGTAGTGACTGAGATTGTCACCAAATATGGTTAGATTTGGAGAGGTAATCTTGGATCCTTCATACTCAAAAAGAAGGAAGAAGATTCGGCCAGCAAGGAAGATCTTTGGAGGCATGACTTGTCTTTGATTCTGCTCAACCACCACAGGGAGTAGCTAGAGTGGTGAAGTGATGGTTGAAGGCAGAGATTGAAGCAGATGAAGTCATCATCATCATAAAGCATCAAGGGTCAGAAATCCATCTTGGAGAGGAAGCCAAGGATGGAGTGATCGGATTGATGAAGAGTGATGACCAAGGAAGGACTAGAGGTATTTGCATGTTGGTTTTTGCATGAGTTACCTCTTCTCTCTTAGTGGCCGAACCGGTTTTGTTGTGAAGGAAAAGAAGCTGAGCTCGGGTTTGTGTTTCAACCGTGAAGGCTTCACTTCTCTATAAAAGGGGTGAACAGTCATGGTTTGATTCAAGGAGTAAGATTTGAGAGTGCAAGGCACAGAGTTCTCAGAGCTACCTAAGCTAGCAGTTCTTCTTCTCCTTCAATGTATTCTGTTTAATATTTTTCTGTTTAATTTTGTCATGTCTTGAGTCTCATGGAAAAAGGCAAACAGTGAGGTTTGTAAGAAAAAGCCATAGAGCGGAAAAAGGCAGAGAGTGCAAAATTAAAAGAAAAAAGCCATAGATGTCTTAGAGTTCCTTTGTTCATCTATGTTGTGTTTCATGATTCTGTGGGAATCCCCTTGTAAGTTGGGTTAGCACTTTACAAGTTGTAATCTGGATGATTATAGTGAAATTCCATCATTGTTGTGATGGAGAATGGATGTAGGCTGCACTGCACTTAGCAGCTGAACCAGGATATATCTGGGTGTAATCTTCTCTCTCTCTTCCTACTTCAATTCTATTTTTACTGTTCAGATGAAAAATAAAAAATGTCTCGTGTCAAGTGACGAGACAAAATGAAAATGTCTCGTGGCTAGGGACGAGCTAAAAACAGAAAAGTTTCTTCAAAGTCCAGCAAGTGTTAACAAGCGAAAAAGGGGCTAAGATTCAACCCCCTTCTCTTAGCCACTGAAACCATCAACTTCTATCACTGGCATCGGTTTAGTTCCTTTTACATTAATCTCTTAACACTCTTTTTACGGTTTCACCAATAGAATTTTTCTCCTCTTCTTTTCGTTTATAATTTGAATTTGATGCAGAATTTGTTAAAAAATATTTCAACACCAATCAGAGCTGGTTACACCCTTCCATGGCATGGAAACTAGAAGCAATTACTTCATTGCCAACTGTTCCTTTTGAATCAACTAACTTTGTGTTCAACTCCTTGTTGGTTTCATACAATGACAGATGGGAATTGCAAGTGGGTTGGATACCTTGTGTGGCCAATCATATGGAGCAGGACAGCATCACATGTAGGCATACACGAGCCATGCTTGTTCTTACCATCCTTTGCGTACCCATCTCTATTGTTTTGGCAAACACAACATCCATTTTGATTTTATTTGGCCAAGATCACGAAATCTCCACAGAAGCAGGAAGATATGTTCAGTCATTCCATACCTTTTTGCTTCTAGTGTTCTCCAGTGTCAGACTAGATTTCTACCGACACAGAACATTGGAGTTCCAATGATGCTCATTTCTGGAGTAGCTACTGCACTGCATGCTGCTTTATTTTGGGCGTTAGTGTTAAAAGATGGCTTCGGGAGTACGAGCTGCCTTATCAAATTGTATTGTATATTGTATTGGGTGAATGTGTTGATACTTGCGTTATACATAAAGTTTCTATTAGATGTTCACAAACTTGACTGGATTTTCATTCGAGGCATTTCATAACATTCTTCTTTTTTGAAACTTGCTATTCTTTCTTCTGTGATGGTTTGGTAAGTTTCTATTAACTGTTGCTTTCCTCACAGTTACACTGTTTGGTAAGTTTGAGACACCAAATTGGGTTGTATTTTAAGTTCGACTATACTTATATTTTAGGCAACCAAAAGCGAATAGTAAAGGAGACAATGAGGACAAGTAGAATAAGAATATGCAGTAGGTTCATAGAAGGGACAAAGACTCCTTCCAAGCAATGCCTCCAGAGAAAAATACATCATGGGATGAACCAAGCAAAAACATCCAATTAGTTCGGTTAAATAACTCTAAAGTTATTATCATTTGCCGCTATTATACATCATTCCGATAGTAAGCATCTGAACCAACTTCAATTTAATTTCACAAGGCACACAATAAATTGTTTGTTATTGCAAGATGTAATCTCGACTCCACTGAACATTGTTTCCCCTCAAGTACAAATGTTTTGTGCCACATGATGACTTCTTTGTTCATCATTTATTCTGTACACTACTTGAAAAACAATGGATAAATATAACAACAAAACAAAAAAGACTCATCCGTGAACAGGTACTTATATTACTGGTGCAATAGCTCAAGGGCTTTCTGCAATGTAGGCCTAAACCTATTGAGGTCTAGCATCACATTCTGTTGTTCCAAATACACAGACTTGAATCTTTCCCATCCAAGTTTCCCAATGGATGGGGGGTGCTTTATGATCATGTGATCTTGTGGATATTGCTGAATAAGAGTGCTTTCTTCTACACTTATCTTGTAATCCAAGTACTTTAGTCCCATATTCTTTGAGGGCAATTCAAAGTCATATTTGGCAAGCCATTCGAAACCACCATGAGGAACTACTTGTATCAAAACTGCATTCTCAGGAAGGAAAACAATGTTAGTGAGGCCAGCTCCATGAACTCCCAACAGCACATCACAAGAATTCACCACATTTGCAAAGTTTGACATGCTTCCACCAGCTTCCATTACAATCGCCTCGAATCCCATGCTTCTAGCCATATTTGCTATTTCAGCTGTGTTAGTGAATGATCTTGTTCTTCTTCTTGAAAGAATCAAAAGCCTTGGCTGCTGCTTCTTATTCTTATTATTCTCATCTTCACCCTCCTCTCTCAATTTGATTGCATCAACTCTCTTCAGTGAATAAGAGTCTCTCAGAAAACTCCTGAAGTCTTTGATGGAATAGGAGTACTTTTGAGGGTCAATGCTTAGTTCTTTCGGATACCTTTTGAGACCAACATTCACACCTGGGAAGCAGTGAACTTTGTCATCTTTGTCAATGTTCAAGACCTCATAATTGGACAGCTTACTGAGAATTGCTTGGTACTTAGAAATCCACCAAGGACGCATTTCGGACACGACAAATTTAACTTGTCCATTGAATTGTCTAGAAGTCAGAAACAGTGGGATGATGATGTCTGTGAATTCATGGAAGTGGTTGCCAATATAGCCTGAAGTAGAGAATATCACAGCTGGAATGCTGTGATGTTGTGTGCACTGTGGGAATTTCATGCCATCTTTCACTGCCTTTATTGACCATTCTCTTACACGCCTCATTGCTTCTGCATCGTCCTTTCGCGCATAAGGCCTTATGGTCCACGAGGAGTTTTCTGGCAAGATTGTTGTTTCAGGTGTCACAATGTAAACAGAGGAGGATTTTCCATGGACTCTGATATCTCCCTGTACTTGGCAAAAATTTGTCCTTTCTTCTGAAAAGCATCCTTGCTCCATTTTCTTTGTTTCTGTCTCTTCAACTGTAAATTGAAGAAGTTTCTGTCAAAATTATTGGCCTTATCACCATTATTCAAGTTTTCAAAATCATTTGCCTCATCAGAATCAAATTATAAATGGACCTGAATCAATGTCTTACCGCTGGCTATCTGTGGAAAGCTGCTAGTTTCATTCAGCATCAGCATTTTGGTGTCAATGCTGACATAGAGCTTCAGCTTCACTGTA
Source organism: Arachis duranensis (assembly GCF_000817695.3). Lineage (NCBI taxonomy): Eukaryota > Viridiplantae > Streptophyta > Magnoliopsida > Fabales > Fabaceae > Arachis > Arachis duranensis. Next base: position 128,191,464 of record NC_029774.3, read on the forward strand.
GAGAAACAGAAACAAGAAGTAAGAACTAAGAAATGAACATGAGTAATCCACCATGCATGTATGTTTATTAAGAGCTAAGAGTTGAGGACTCACAATCATGAATAGAACCTATGTAAGGCTTAAAGACTGTGCAAAGACTCAAAACTATTATTAAGCATCCCACAAATGCTCCATATCCCAATTTTTTCTGCTCATAACGGCTAAAGCTCTTGGCAAATATTGAATTGTACATCATTTTGGAATTTGGATGGATATGATCAGATAATACCAATCAATCTTATGCAGCTCTGAGCACTGAGGAGACTAACTAAAATGCTGTCTCACATTAACAAATTGAAGCCATTTATGCTTAGTGGATCACCATTCACAACTAGTATATTGGCCTCCACATACTTTCTTGAACCAGGAGGATTCTCTATATACTAATATAGTATTCCCTAGGAATGAATATGATTATTTGGTTGACTGTTTAGACATGGAATCCCTTACAATCATTACTATTAGTTAGCTTGTATTCTTTATTTCTATTTCTTTTTTCATGTATCAACCAGCTTGAACTGCCTGCAGGGCCCACTTTGAAAAATATTAACCAACTACAGCTTCTTTAAAATTTTTTGATTTTTTCATATCATCAATTATTGCAATCACCCTGAGTTAGTACCACTACTAGCTAGCACTACACTTCCATAGTTGGTGTCACAAAGTTATTTTTACTTATAGAATCAACTTCTGCATGAAGAAAGGCACTTCAGTTAACGTAAGAAACAAAAAACCAAGGACACACACAAAATGATTAAAGTGTAGCATGGACGGATGGACCAATTTATAATTAGAATAGTATATTGAATATAACCTAATAGATGAACGTGGCATCATATATAAGAAGAGTTTACAAAAGTTAAATTAGATTGTCGGCAGGAATTGAATTGAAGCTGGTTTTAATTAATAAATTAACGTTAATTGTAGCAAGAGAATACATTCAAATGAAACAAGGCGTTTGGTAGCAGAGAGTAAGACATGTTAACAAGCTTAGTATTTTTCTAATTGTTTTTGTACAGTAGGGTGGGGTGCATGATGAAGCAGAAGTAGTAGGGGCTTTCCAATGGTACCATATGTTTGATTTCTTGTAGAGGAATGCGTGTGCCTCATAAAATAATTAATTAGTATTTTTTTATTTTCCAAGTTAGGTAGAATTGTTAATTTGGATTTGATTATCTCGGAGTGCAACCACCCTAGTCCTTAGCAGGTTGAGACACACGGAGGGATGCACGTATAGGAACTCAACATATTTAGAAGCAAGGTATCGAATAATCCAAACACAAAACACCCAACTAACAAATCATTGACCTTTATATTTTGTTACATCGCATGCCAATTTTGATCTTTATAGTTATAGATTATAAGTCAGCGTTAGGTAGTAAATTGTGGGAGTAGGAGCATACATAATATATATATATAACTACAATGTGCCCTCACAGTGCGAATGTTCGATCAACAATGTTTCTGAGTTTTTTCGTTTTAATTCCACTCGTGGTTTTAAACGTAAATTGGTTCGAATTACTATGTTTTCTTTTAATCAATTTTTGTTAGGACAGGGATCGCCGGATGGAAAAAACATATTAGTTCTCCCTAAACTTAAATTTAAAGCTATTTCGAATTCACTGCATCATCTCTTATATGATTGGTCTAATTGGTTGACTAAGTTATAAATAAAATAGTTATATAAAGTTCTATTTTTTAATAATAAATAATTTTTTAATTATTTTTGTATTTTAATAATTTATTAATTAGTTTGTATTATATTTTTTAAGTATGTTTTTAAAAATATTAATAAATCAAATAATTATGATAAATAGAAAGAAGGACAATTGATAAATGGAAGATGAAGTTACTCAAATATAACATTTTAGAAAACCAAACGCAATCGCAACATTCCTAACTATATGTAAACTGTGACACTCTAACGCGGATTCAACTTGCATGTAAACCGTTAGATTCTATCGCGGTTTACGTTTAAATCGTGCAAACACATAAACCGCTACATCCTGTAGCAGTTTATGAAGAGGTACGCAGTGAGAGTATTTCACGAGACTTTGTCGTGAATTATGAAGGATGTGGATCACTATAAAAATCGAGTGAGGTTATAGCGGATTTCATTTCATAAGGTTTGAAAGTAAGATAGAGAGAGAAAGTACAGAGGAGTTAGAGAGAAAAGATTAGGTTTAGGGTGAGTTTATTGGAGAAGTATTATTAAGCGGAACCATGAAAGATGAAAGGCGCTTGTACCAGCTCAACAGCGTTACTCACGTAGCCGGAATCATCAATAAAGAAGTAAGTTTTTTTATTCTCTTTCTATTAGATAATATCCATATTTTTTTGTGACTATCCGTATATTTTATTTAATCTTAAGGAAGTTATTTATTAATTAGGAAAATAGAACCTTGGTTTATTTTGAGTTTGAAAATTAAAATTTAAAATTTAAATTTAAATGTAGAGAATTTGAAGTTAGATATTTAAAAACTAAGATTGAAATTTGAAATGTAAGATTTATGGCTTGATGTTAGTTTTTGCAATAGTTATCAACTTTTTGAAAATTTGAAGCTTAAATTTTTGGAGGTACAAAGCTTACTAATAGAAATTTAAAATTTATATTTTGACGAAATCTTGTGAGGGCTTAAATTAACCAGGTGTTCTTTATTTCTGTCACAATATGCAGTCAACTCGGTGTAGTTATAGCGTTCGCAGGCAACAGAATATACTGTTACATGATAGGATCATACCTTATTTGGAGAGGGGTTGTACCACCTGTCTAGGCTGAACGCGCATTGGTTCTGATTGGATGAACCTCTAGTCAGTGCATTTATTGAGAGGTGGCGGCTTAAGATTCACACTTTCCATGCCTTTCGAAGAGTGCACTATCACGCTCCAAGATGTGGCATATCAACTGGGACTGCCCGTGGATGGACAACCTATTTTTGGGTGCCTGACTGACTTCCACTTGCATATCAAGGGGTCAGGCCGGCGTGGGAGTAGTTCCAGGAGTTATTTGGTGAGCTTCCGCCATCGAATAAGGTGAAGCAGTCCACGGTCCACTTCACATGGTTCCATGAGAGGTTCAAGGTGTTACCGACTGATACTTCTGAGGAGATTGTGCGCATATATGCACGTGCATATATTATGACACAGTTGTTCATGGACAAGAGTGGGAATTGAGTCAACCTTTGGTGGTTGCCATTTGTGGCGAGACTGGACAATATTGCCATTCTCAGATTCCTGACTACCAGCTGCCGATCGACCTTAATGAGCGCGCAGGCAGCCCATACGACACTTGGTTTGGTATGAGGGAACGTCGTCATCTGCATTTGAAGTGGGTCCACAGGATGCTCTACCCAAAAATCAGCGAGCGACTAGAGTTAGGTGTCTCACTCGATGTGGCACAGGCTTGCACCTACTTGGTCCATTTGGGGACGATCATCATGATGATGGTGACCAGCAGTAGCAACCTTTGTACTGCTTCCGACCGTTATATTTGTATGACTTATGACTTATTTATTTTGTGTTAGTGTTAATACCTTATGATTATTATATTTGTATGACTTCATACATTTTGTATCATGGGTTGTTACTATTATACTAGTATTCATGAATTTGTTCCAAAGTACCAAGTCCTTCATAATCCGCAACAGGGTCTCGCGGAATACCCTCACTGCGTAACTCTTCATAAACTGCTACAGAGTGTAGCGGTCTATGTGCTTGCACGCTTTGAACGTAAACTGCGACAGGATCTAGCTGGTGTCGCGGTTTACATATAGTTAGAAATGTTGCAATTGCATATAGTTTTCTAAAATGTTGTATTTGCGTAACACTATCTTTCATTTATTTTATATATACAAATTGCCCTAGAAAAGAATATGTTATGACCAATAAAAGCATTTTATATTTTTTAATTTATAGATGTTCAATAAAATTTAATATTTATTTTAATAATTGTATATAATAAAAAATAAATTAATTTAAATAAATAAATATAAATATAAATAAATATAAAAATATTAAAAATTTTAGTTTATATATATATAATTAGCATATATAGTAGCAAAGATAAACTTAGTGTAATAGCCTAATAGCAAAAGAAAATCTAAGTTTCTCATTTTTCAAGAATATTTTGAAATTAATTCCAAAATCTCTAACGTTAGATTATTGGTGTACTAGAAGCTTCTTAAACGTAAAGGGCCTTACATTATACTCTACACAATACTGAGATCTATTGATCCATACATATTGGGCTTCCATTTTTTCTTCTTTTACGTCCTCGTCTCCTCACCCAGATACTCACCCTTGTCCCTTAAGATTACTAAAGGCGAGTTCTTTCATACAGAAAGATTGCATTCCTAAAGTATGTCATGTCACATTAAATAGGACAGTTGAATGACTCATGGCTTATAAAGTATGTCGCACTAGAATTTGATGGGAAATTAAAGATTGGGTTGGACATATCTCAGGTATTTGTTGTTTCTGCAGAAATTTCATCTCTTCTTCAGCTCATAGTAATGAAAGAATAAAACAAATTATTCTAACAAATTCCAGTTTTGTAATGTTAGTTGGTTCTTGTTGCACATGGTTTACTGTTAGTTTGCTATAGTTTATTAGTTGAAAGTTGAAACACATTCTTAATTTACTCGACATAACATGTTAGCCGTTGAATTTCTTGTTCATTTCCAATCTAATTGTTACTGATACTTAACAAATTAGTATTTAAAAAGCTTTGAGTATTTTGACCCATGCATATGGATATTAAGTATTTTGAAGCACACATATGGATATTGTTATATGCTTTATTTTGTTACAATAAAATCGCCAGCTTCTTCTATTCGATTTGATTTTCCAGCAACGGAACCGCTTATACAAGGTAGGGATATTATGGCTGTACACTCTGAGTCAGGTTCGCAGGAGAAGAAATAAGGCAATGGATTGAATGAGTTACTGATTTGTATTGCCGAGAACATGCAGAACAACATAAAGATTATCTATTACAGGTTTGTTTCTATAGTAGATAGATTTAATATACTATCTTGAATACATTTATACAGCCAGGAGTATTATATTTGGGATGGACTACTAAGTAGCAACAATGGTTTGCCTCTTTTCTTTCTCTACCAGCTTATTTGGGATGGTGATTTTGGTATGGATTCCAATGTGTGGTTCTACTCGAGTGCTTGAAATGCATATATAAAGCACTCTTACGAAAAGGAAAAAGAGTGAAAAAGATAGTGTTATATGCCTTATTTAGTTTTTGTTCTTGTTAAGGAAACTTGCTGACAAGGTTGCAGCTGCTGACTATTATGTGAATCGGAAAAATAACTTGCACCATTTTTAGCGACAAATAGGTACTTAAATTTTCTATGTAAGTCTTACGAAGAAAGGTGTATTAATGACTAGTCAAACCATCTTGTGGTTTTATTGATGGATGGAACATTGATATGGCATTTGCAGTTTGTGGGACTACACAAACATTGTCATGAATTTCCTCTCTGGATCCAGTGAGGTAGATGGAAGTAAAAGTTTTGCCTGGCTTCGTGATCCTTCGATGTTGTTATCACTGGCAGGTCATGTTCTTTTCCAAGGATCTGTATTTGTTTATGTTTGTTTGGGCACATCATTCTGGATATTGTGAATTTTTTTCCTATATTATCAAATTATAGAATTTTCATTTCCACAACATGCAAGCTTTGTTACGTCCCTGCATTATTTTGTGCATTGTACTTGCAATTTGTTTTCCTTTGATGAGATATCATGTATCACACATTTTACGAACTAGATAATTTAAAAGAAACATATAAGTTAAAACTTAAAACATATTTTTATGAGAATATAACATGACTTTTTCCTTGTTAACCCAATCAATTCTTCAATTCATGCAGTGCAAAGCCAGGATTTTTTCATGAGAAAAATCACGCCAACCTATTTGGGGTTGTTCCTGAGACTGAAATGCTTCTCAATACAGATAATGGCTCTCCTATGTCTCAGGTTAGCAGTACAGCAGATTATATTATTGATTTCTTCAATGGTCTTGTGGGTTGATTTAAGAACTCTAGTAATTGTGGGTTGCTGTTATACCGAAATTTCTTGTGAAAATTTGAATGCTTTTACATGTAAGTTCTGTATGTTGGGGATCACATTTACGGAGCTATACTACGCAGCAAAAGGTTCTTGGTATATCATATGATTCCAGATTCCTTCCATCTATTATATTAAATATACTTTTGCATTCAGTTCTATTAACTAGTCTTTTATGGCATCTCTTCTAGCTATGATCTGAGGAATAGTACAGATACATAAAAATCTGAGACTAAAATTGATGAAATTTTTCAATAAATGAATCAACTCGCTGCTTGCTTATGTAGAATTCCTTCTTTAAAAATTTATTTGTATTCGCGGATTCTCGAAGTAACTTATATCTTATTGTGATGCTATGTGCTCAACGAGCAGGCTGGAGGACCATGCTTGTAATACCAAAGCTTGAGAAGGAGGTTCAACTTCTGTGGGAGTCAAGAGATACCCGCAAGGTACATTTAGATTTTATTATATATATATTTTTTAATTTTATTTTTGTTATTTTGAAAATTTTGAACAAATGGCCAGGATAAATTAGTCCATAAAGGATTTGAGTTATGCTACACTGCTAGAATTTTAACAGAGGTCAAGTAAAGTCAATTGTTATCATTCAATAGAATAAAGTGGTAGGAATGCTACGCCTACCTAAGAATCAACAATCATATCAAATTTTTTGGTTTGGTATTATAGTTCTGGTTGTCTATCATTTTTAAGAATACTCTTTAATAGGTATTTGATGCTTTTAATAAGGCATACTTTTGAATTCTTATCCCCCTTGTTGATTGACAATTAACAAGCCAATACACATTCAGGAAGAATTTTACATATATAGTCTTGTACAGGAACTTCAATTCCTGAGGAGCTAGCGTGATCGCATTGAAGATGAGATACATCATTTGAAGTGGTCTCTCAAGTTAGTATAACACTAGACCTCTCATAAGTCCTACTCATTTTCTGTCTGCGGTCTTAGAGTAGTGCATTATTTTTCAAATTCAAAAACTTAGTAATGTTTTTTTTTCTACTTCAGTTATAGGGGAAAAGTTGAATTGTGACTATACCGAAAATTTTCCAAATATATAAAGAGATTATAAGCATAAAGGATTTTTCTATACACACCAAGTTCAATGGTAATAATTATACTTGATTCTTAAAAGTTGAACGAAATGGGTTGGTGCAAAGGCTAGGGAGTTGGATTCTTCTGGTTTCAAACTTTGGTATACAGGAAAGGTGAAGAATAGGAATGGAGTTGGAATAATTGTGGATAAGCAGTGGAAGAAGGACGTAGTTGATGTCAAGAGGGTGGGAGATCGGATCATCTCTATCAAACTTGTGGTGGAGGGAGGTGCTTTTCATGTGATTAGCGCCTATGCACCGCAAGTGGGTTCGGACGAACAACACAAGATAAGGTTTTGGGAGGATCTAGAGAGTTTAGTTCAAGGCATATCTTTGGGAGATAAGATTTTCTTAGGAGGAGATTTAAATGGCCATGTTGGGAGAGAAGTGACTGGATATGGGAGTATTCACGGAGGCCATGGTTTCGGGGTGATCAATACCGAGGGTAAAACTATTTTGGACTTTTCCTCAACTTTTGATCTTCTCATCGCAAATACATGTTTTAAAAAGAGAGACGAACATCTTATAACCTATAAGAGTGGCATGACAAGCTCTCAAATCGACTTCTTCTTGTTGAGGAGAGTCGACCGGAAATTTTGCATTAACTGTAAAATTATCCCGGGAGAGAGTTTGACAACACAACATAGGGTGCTCGTCATGGATTTTCGCGTTGAGCAAAAGTTGAGGAAAAGACATCATACGAAGAACCCAAGGACGAGGTGGTGGCGGATGAAAGGTGAGGAACAAAGAAGCTTCCTAAGACGGGTAGGAGAAGAGGCAAAATGGGATGGGAATGGAAGCGCGGAAGAGATGTGGAGGGAGATGGCAGAAGTTATTAGAAGAACAGCAAAAGAAAGTTTTGGTGAATCTAAAGAAATAGGACCAAGAGACAAGGAGTCCTGGTGGTGGAATGCGAGTATACAAGAAAAGATAAAGATAAAAAGAGAATGCTTTAAAGAGTGGTCTTTATGCCGCAATGCAGATAACTGGGAAAAATATAAGGCGGCTAAGAAAAAGACAAAAGTGGCTGTAAGTGAAGCAAGAACAAGAGCATATGAGGGTCTCTACCAGTCTTTAGGCACGAAAGAAGGAGAAAAAGGTATATATAGAATCGCAAAGAGCCGGGAAAGAAGAACGAGAGATCTGGATCAGGTTAAGTGCATAAAGGATAAGGATGGAGAGGTGTTGACTCAAGAGGAGAAGATTAATGAAAGGTGGAAGAACTACTTCTACGAGTTATTTAATGAGGGACACAAGACTCTTCCGAGCCTTGGTCGATTATGCACAAGGGAAGAAGATCAAAACTTTGACTACTATTGAAGAATTCGAGACTTCGAGGTAAAAGAGGCTCTAAAGCAGATGAAAAATGGCAGGGCAGTAGGACCTGATAATATCCCGATTGAGGTTTGGAAGGGTCTTGGAGGAAAAGGTATCAACTGGTTAACCAAGCTTTTTAATGAGATTTTAAGGTCAAAGAAGATGCTTGATGAGTGGAGAAAGAGCACCTTGGTACTTATTTATAAGAATAAGGGGGATATACAAAGTTGCGGAAATTATAGAGGGATTAAGCTTATGAGTCATACTATGAAGTTATGGGAAAGGGTGATAGAACGGAGGTTGAGAAAAGAGACACAAGTAACAGAGAACCAATTTGAATTTATGCCAGGCAAATCTACCACTGAAGCGATATACCTATTAAGAAGAATGATGAAGAGGTATCGTAGTAATAAAAGGAATCTACATATGGTGTTTATTGATTTAGAAAAAGCGTATGATAGGGTACCAAGGGAGGTCTTATGGAAGGTTTTAGAAAAGAGGAGAGTAAGGATCGCATATATTCGGGCAATTAAAGACATGTATGATGGGGCCACAACTAGTGTGAAGACTCAAGATGGTGTGACGGAGGAATTCCCTATTGGTATAGGATTACACCAAGGATCATCCTTAAGTCCATACCTTTTCACATTAGTCTTGGAAGTACTCACAGAGCACATCCAAGAGCCTGTGCCATGGTGCATGCTTTTTGCCGATGATAGATAATGGAGAGATTGAACATGATGTAAATCATAGGATCCAAGCAGGTTGGTCAAAATGGCGGAGTGCATCTGGTTTTATATGCGACAAAAAAGTGCCTTTAAAACTTAAAGGTAAATTCTATCGCACCGCTATAAGACCGGCTATGCTGTATGGTACGGAGTGTTGGGCGGCTAAAGGAGAGCACGAACATAAGCTGAGTGTGGCAGAGATGAAGATGTTGAGATGGATGAGTGGTCACACGCGATTGGATAAAATAAGGAATGAAGATATAAGGGAGAGAGTTGGAGTAGCACCCATTGTGGAAAAGATGGTTGAATCGCGTCTCAGGTGGTTTGGACATGTGAGAAGAAGACCGATAGAACATCCAGTCAGGAGGGTGGATGAGATGGAAGATGGACAAAGGGCGAAAGGCAGAGGAAGACCTAAGAAGACCATCCATGAGGTGGTCAAACGAGATCTACATGTAAACGGTCTCTCTGTAGACATGATACATGACAGAGCACAATGGCGTCGTTTGATTCATGTAGCCGACCCCACTTAGTGGGATAAGGCTTTGTTGTTGTTGTTGTTGTTGTTGTTGTTTGTGAGGAGAGAAGAATAATAGTTAATTTTGATTTTATTTTTTCCCTTTTGTTTTACCATTTTATTTTGCAATTGAGCCTATCTTGAGTGAAAATCTACTTCTTGGCTTTGATTCAAGATTCAAGTTCATGCTGCAACAGTGAGTGAGTAATGAACATTTTATTTTATGTCTTTTTTAAGTTAATATTTTAAAATGTGGAGTATTTTTGTTTAGTTTGATATATTTATTTTCACGTACTTTAGTACTTTAAGTAAGTGCTTTGTTTGTATTGTTCAATATTTATTTAGTAAATAATTTACAAATAAGTGTTTTTTTAGTTAATATTTTAGAATTATCTACGAGTTTAATATTGTTTATTTAGTGTTTTTTTATGTTAATATCTCAAGTTTAATATGATGTAAAGAAAATAGGATATAGTAAAGAAAAAATGATATAAACTATTGTAGTTGGTTAGGTTTTTTTAAGCTCGTGTATGAAATTGCGGCGGTTCAGAATCGTCGTATTTTTTTTAAAAAAGCACATAAATTTGTGACAGTTGTGTAACTGTCGCAATTATTTTTTAAAAATCTGCTTACTAAAAGCAAAATCATCAACCTGATTAGCAGCGGTTGTGCTAGCGGTTCGTAAAGACCGCCGCAAAATCAAATGGCCATGCCCTAAACTGCAATGGAGCTACATGTATGTCGTTTTGCGGCGGTTTAATTCCCCAAAAAACCGCCACTATTTACCGGTTCTCTTGTGGTGTATCTACTACAATTAAGTAGGGTGTGAGCCTAAAATACTCAATTTTTACACCGGTCACATTTTAGTGATTTAGTAATTAAGATGTAAAATTCGAATAAGTAATTTTTTTTACACCCTTCAATGATTAATAGGGTAAATGTAACAAAGCATTAAATTGTTATACCCTATAATAATTTATTATAAGTCGAGTTTGATCTTAGTTTATATCTATCTAATTTGACTTATTTACCAGCCTACTTATATTATAACCAAAAATAAATATACAATAACAATATATGCTTAATATATTATAGCTAAAATTTTATTATCTCCTCATTATATTATTTTTGTTAATTATTACATGCTACTTGAGAAATTTAATTAAGATTTAAATCTAATTATAAAATTGTTAAACTATTATTATTTATTTTTTATTAACAACAGAATAAATATAAAAAAACCTATAAAGTAATTACTTTAGAGTGAAAAACACCAATATATGAGTATTTAATAATTAATTATCATTAAATATATCATGTAATCTTGTAGAGTAAAAATATAAAATACTTTTTTTTGGTAACTAAAAATATAAAATACTTAATATATATTATGTTCAAAAGTGAATATATTAATTTTAGTGAATAAAAACATGTTTTCTATAAGGCAACAAATACTATATATAGATCAAAATAAATTTTATATTTGTTTAATAGTGCAAATTTGCATATTAGTTAAATGAAATTTTATGCTCTTCGGTTCTTCTCTTCCTTTGATGCTCTGTGTGCTGATTTTTGAATGTGAAATTGTGAATTGATTAATGGAAATCAAATTATTGATTTTGTGCTGCTGCTCTTTTTTTAATTCCTGAAATTTTTGTTGATATTTTCTTGCTGCTGCTAAAAATGGAAATCAAATCATTGTTGAAATTTTTGTTTAGCTTTATTGATCTCAGGTTTAGTGTGATTAGGGATTACTTGTTGCTGTTTTGTAATGTTTGTTGCTGAATGCTAGAAATGAAAATAAAATCAAATGCTGTTTGTTACTGAATGATAATTTTTGTTGCTGAATTCTGTTGGTAGTATTAATTTTGTGCTGCTATTAATTTTCTGGCTGTGTTGCTGTTGCTATGGGTTCTGGTGTGCTGTTGTGTGTTTTGTGGCTCTGCTGTGTTGATCATCTTTCTCAATTCTTAATGTTCACTCTTCACTCTTCACTTGGGTTGTGTTGATCAGCTTTCTCAATTGTCAATGTTCTTTATCAGAACTGAGAAGGAAAATGGCCATCTGAACCAGCAAAAGGATTTCCGCAGCGTTAGCGTGTGCTTACACTCGCAGGAACAAGAAAACTCTTTTTTTGTCTGCCCTCTGGTACCTCTTCATCTTTCCTCCTATTTCTGCACTGTTCATTGTATAGTAAGTCAACTCTTTGGATTACTGCATAATTGAATTGGAGATTCAAGAGACAGTTGATTTCTTAATACTGAAAATTCACCCTTAGTTTTGATCTAATTGTTTTGTTTAGTAGGAACTAATAGAATCTCTTCATGGCTTTATCATTGTTGTTTTCCAAGTTATACCAGTTTCTTGTAAGAGAATTAAAGCTAGTTAGTCTTACCTTCAATTTTGCACAAATAGGAATATGTAAATAGGTCATTTTATCAAAACTATAGTTACAATTAGGAAGTTTAATTTAATAATATATGATGCAGATACGTCTATGGTACAGATATTTGAGTAGAAACAAAGTATTTGTACATTATAGCTTGCATATGTTGCGGAATAGGATAATAACAATTAAGAGTATTGAGTATTGATATATATGTTATCTCTCTTTGAAATGTTACTTTCTATATTTACTGTTTTGGTTGAACTCTTCATATAAATTAGTCTATGGAGGGAGAATAAGAGAATAATACCTGTGTCTCTGTTAAGTCTAAAAAAAAGTGAGAAAGCAAATGTGTGACCTTCAATTACGGTGAATCTTCTTAATTTCGTAGTTGAACTTATCTCCACAATGTTTGCGGGGCCATGTCAATGTATTGGCTCTCTCCGGCGTTTCCATGACCACTTCCTTTTCTTCTGTCACTAGCATTGGTTTAGTGGTCAGTTCTCTTTACATTTATCTTTTAACAATCTTTTTACGGTTTTACTAATCGGATTTTTCTCCTCTTCTTTTTTTTCGTTTATAATTTGAATTTGTTAAAGAATATTAAATAAATATAATCTAAGAAGCATCCGATATTTCAATATCAATCAGACCCGGTTACACCCCTCCATGTCTTGGAAAGGGGTTACTAATTCATTGCCAACTGTTTCTATTGAATGGACTAACCTTGTGTTCGACTCCTTATTGCTTTTATATAATAACAGATGGGAATGGCAAGTGCCTTGGACACCTTTTGTAGCCAATCATATGGAGCAGGACAGCGTCACATGTTAGGCATACAAGCTCAAAGAGCCATGCTTGTTCTTATCATTTTATGCTTGTTCAAAACAAGCATAAAATGATGAACAAGCCTAAAATGATAAGAACAAGCATGGCTCTTTGAGCTTGTATGCCTAACATGTGAAGCTGTCCTGCTCCATATGACTGGCTACAAAAGGTGTCCAAGGCACTTGCCATTTCCATCTGTTATATATATATGAAAGCAAGTTGAACACAAGGTTAGTCCATTCAATAGAAATAGTTGGCAATGAATTAGTAATCGCTTCTAGTTTCTAAACCATAGAGGGGTGTAATTGGGTCTTATTGGTGTTGAAATATCGGAATGGTTCATTTAGGATTATATTTATTTGATACTTTTTAACAAATTCAAATTATAAATCAAAAGAAGAAGAGAAAAATCCAATTGGAAAAACTGTAAAAAGGGTGTTAAGAGATGAAAAGGGAACTGACCATTAAGCCAGTCACAAAAGAAAAAGAAGTGGCCATGGAAACCCCCGGAAAGTTAATTCGCTGACATGGCCACAAACATTATAGAGATAAGTTCAATTGCGTCATTGAGAATAGCCACTACTATCAAAGGTCCTGCCAGACATAACTGCTTCTCTTTTATCATTGTCATCAGCTTTAACGAATTCGAATATACATGCATTGTTCTTGGCCATAGATGAGAAGCTTATAAAGAGGATTATGTTATGGCTGGCATATCATGCATGTTGCATGATAAAGGATTAAGGGAAGATGGGAGGCAACTTCCACGTTCCAAATACTAACGGAGTTAGTTAAGCTGTGTAAAATATATTGGAGAGTAAAATTTGTCCTATTATGAAACTACTAAAATTATTATATTCACTTTTGAATATAATATATATTAAGTATTTTATATTTTTACTCTCTACAAAATTAAATGATATATTCAATAAATAATTAATTATTAAATACCCATAAATTGGTGTTTTTCATTCTAAAGTAATTACTTTATAATTTTTATATTTGTTCCGTTGTTAATAAAAAATAAATAATAATAGTTTAATAATTTTATAATTAGATTTAAATCTTAATTAAGTTTTTCAAGTAGCATGTAATAATTAACTAAAATAATATGATCAGGAGATAATAAAATTTTAACTATAATATATTAAGCATATATTGTTATTGGAGTTAATAATCAAAATTATCTCTAAAAGATACTTCGATTTCTATTTTTGTCTTCGAAAAGATAATCAACATTAGTCTTTCTGTCATCTCCTGCGCTAAGGTAGCTAGTGTTTGTTGATATGGCCGGTTAACTATCAGCGTGGCACTCGCTTAGTGTACCTTTTTCTTGCTGATAAGATAAGTTTATTAGATCAATTCAAATTAGTCCTTAAGTCCATAAACTTTAATTCTAAATTCAATCATTGGTTGCTTTGGTGCTCTGGTCCCTCTTCTCTCACTTTCATCTCCCCTCTTCCTCTCACTTCCATCGCTGCTCTTGGAGCAATTAATTCAAATTATAGCTATATTGAATCCTCTCCTCAGGCCATTGAAGCAACTCAAAAACTTCCTCAAAATTCTACCGCAACATGGACTTTAGTGAATCTCTCATTTGGACAGTTTGTTATGAAAGTTAAAGACAATATTACCAGAAATCATCGAGAGGAAAGCTCCAGGATAAAACAGAAGAAAAATTGATCTTTTAATAAGGTGATTTTGACTCAAAACTCTAGAAAGGAACCTGCTTTCCGTCTGTGCAAGGGGCGAAGAGACACCATAGCAGTATCGATTTTGGAAGCTCTAGCCTCAAGCATTTTCCACGCATTCTGAAAACAAATAGGAGTAGCATCATAGAGTCCATGAATTTGGAGATAAATCTGCATTGAGGGAATAGCTGGAGCAACAGAGACATGAAGGAATATCGATTCGGAGATGATGTAATGGGATGAAGCAGTAGCGTCGAGGAGGAAAAAGGAAGCACTACCACAACCGAGTGGATTGCCGTGCGTGGTGGTGAAACGAGACAGGACCAGAAGCGGGAGAACTGCGATAGAATCTACGGCGAGGAGCGGCGTTGATAATAGACTTTGTTCTACGTTGGGCGATGGCTACGATGCAAACGAATGTCAATGTGCAGACGGCAGCAAGGACAACCTGGGAACATAGAATCTTCTATGGAGGTGTGGTTCGATCCCTTTGGATTTGGGATTAGGGTTCATGGACTTAGGGACTGATTTGAATTGATCTAATAAACTTAACTTATCAGCAACAATAGGGTATACTAAGCGAGTGACATGTTGGCAGTTAACAGGCCATGTCAGCGAGCGTTAGCCATCTCACCGTAGGAGATGATGGAAGGACTAATATGACCACATTGATTATCTTTTGGAGACAAAAATGGAGATCAAAGTACCTTTCAAGGACGATTTTGACTATTAACTCATTGTTATTGTATATTTATTTTTTATATATAATATAAGTAGGCCGATAAATAAGTCAAGTTAGATAGATATAAACTAAGATTAAACTCGACTGATAATAAATTATTGTAGGATATAATAATTTAATACTTTGTTGCATTCACCCTACTAATCGTTGAAAGGTGTACAAAAAATTACTTATTCAAATTTTACATCTTAATTACTAAATCACTAAAATGTGACGGGTGTAAAACTTGAGCATTTTAGGCTCACACCCTACTTAATTGTAGTAGATACACTACAAATAGGGTTGGAAGTGAGTTAAACTAGCTCATAAGTCAGTTCGAGCTCGACTCGTTAATAGCTCGATAAGTTAAACTCGTGAGCTGGTGAGCTGAGCTTGAGCCGAAAATTAAGCTTATAAATTAAATGAGTCGAGTTTGAGCTTGGATAAACTCAGAATTTTATAGTCATTTTTTATATATAATTTTGATGTAGGATATAAATAAAAAGTTTATAATTGATAGATAGATAATATATAAAATTTATCTTTTTTAATATTTTTCTAATATATATAAATTATAATTTATTAATATAGAATTATAGATTATGTTTCTATTATTTGAGTCAGCTCATGAGCTTGAACCAGCTTGTGAGCTTTTGTTGACTCGAGCTTGAGCTTACAATATAAGCTCGATTGTTAATGAGTCGAACCGTGAGCCAAACTTAATTTTCGTGAGCGGAACTTAAGCTTGGCTAGCTCGGCTCACTTCCAATCCTAACTACAAGGGAACGGTTAAATAGTGGTAGTTTTGTGGGGAATTAAACCGCCACAAAACGACATACCAGTAGTTCCATTGCAGTTTAGGGCGTGGCCGTTTGATTTTACGACAGTTTTTACGAATCGCTAGCACAACCGCCGTTAATCAGGTTGATGATTTTGCGGCGGTTATAAGCAGACTTTTAAAAAATAATTGTAACGGTTATACAATTGCCGCAAATTTATGTACGTTTTAAAAAAATGTGATGATTTTGAACTGCCGCAATTTCATTCACGCATTTAAAAAAAACTAACTAATTACAATAGTTTATACCATTTTTTTATTTTAACCTATTTTTTTTACATTATATTATTAAACTTGAGATATTAACATAAAAACATACTAAATAAACAATATTAAATTCGTAGATAATTTCAAAATATTAACTAAAAAACACTTATTTGTAAATTATTTACTAAAAAAACATTGAACAATACAAAACTACTCTATCTAAGGAAGTTGCGAAATTAACAAAACACTAAAGTACATGATGAATATATCAAACTAAATAAAAATACTCCATATTTTAAAATATTAACTTAAAAAAAAAACATAAAATAAAATGTTTATTACTCATAATAAAGAATTGGCTGACACAACTATAAGATGAATATTAAAAAAGTATTAATCACAATATGTTTGTCTTTAGTTATATTATTATCATTATCACTTAATATTACCAACAACTCACAATAATAAAATTTTGTGGCTTACAAAAGTCAATTCATTGTCATTTAAATTTAGACCCTTGGTAGTAGGTAGTACTTGCCATTATCTGGAATTTAAGGTGTTAAAAAATTTGAAATCATAAAAATCATAAAAAATAATCATATACTGATATCAAGTACTAATAATTATTTATGTGAGATTTAGTAGAGTACAACCGTGAAAGAAAGGAAATAAGAAAATGAACTGCGTTTGGAAAAAAAATTGAAATTAAAAAATAGAAATTAAGAGATGAAAATTAAATTAAATTTTTGTATTATATTTAATGTAAAATATATTAGATTAAATTGTGTCTTAATATTATGTTTAGTTTAAAATAAATAAAAAATTAAAATTTTATATTTATAAACTAATTTTTTTTATTTCATCAAATATAATAATCAATTTCAATTTCGAAAAACAAACACAACCTAAACTTGTGAGAAAAAATTGGGTCGCAAGTCTCAACTAACATGATGTGGAGTTTTATATTGAATTATACTTTTTCTATTGATATTAGTTATAAAAATAAGGACTTACCAGCAATGTGAATGAGAGAGGTTAGCAGGAGGGAAGCTGGGAATGCGGCAAAAGAAGTGTTCAGATACTGATACCAGAAACATAATTCAATATATACCCTCCTACTTCTACTCTCTTTTATATATAAATATATACTAACCTATTCTTTGTTGCAAGCTTCTCAGCTCGAAGACTCTTATGTAAAAGAAAATAAATTAGACATGGAGAAAGAAGATGAGAATAATGTTTCTGTGGAGCCTCACGCTATTCAGATATCCGGGTCAAATGATGAACAAGTCAAACCTGATGATTATGATAATGACAATGATACAACAGCAGTACAAGTACCGCAAACCAAGACAAGTTTGGTGGTAAAAGAAGTGAAGAAGCAACTATGGCTGGCAGGGCCTTTGATATTAGTGTCTCTTCTCAATTTTGCAATCCAGCTTATATCTATAATGTTTGTGGGTCATCTCGGCGAGTTGGCTCTTTCTGGCGTTTCCATGGCCACATCCTTTTCTTCTGTCACTGGCATTGCCTTAATGGTGATCAGTTTGCTTTTCCTTTATCTCTTCATACCCTTTTTACCAATAGGAATTTTCTCCTCTTTATTTCGTTTATTATTTCAATTTGTTAAAGAATAAAAGCAATTCATTAGAACTTTTTGAGAATAATTTTTGTTTATCATTGCTAACTGTTTCTATTGAATCTGAACTGATGAACCTATTATGAACCTATTACTATGACCTTAGTTTGAATTCCTTGTTGGTTTATATTATAACAGATGGGAATGGCAAGTGCTTTAGATACATTTTGTGGCCAATCATATGGAGCAGGGCAGCATCGCATGTTAGGCATACACGCACAAAGAGCCATGCTTGTTCTTATGATCGTATGCGTGCCCGTTTCCATTATTTGGGCAAACACAAAATCCATTTTGATTTTATTTGGCCAAGATCATGAAATCTCTGCAGAAGCGGGAAGATTTGCTCAGTTAATTATTCCATGTCTTTTCGCCTTTGGTCTTCTTCAATGTCAGACTAGATTTTTACAGACACAGAACATTGTAATTCCGATGATGTTCAGTTCTGGGGCAACTACTGTACTACATGTTGTTTTGTGTTGGGTGTTGGTGTTCAAATCTGGATTAGGGAGCAGAGGAGCTGCCATATCAAATTGTGTAGCTTATTGGGTGAATGTATTGATACTCGCTCTCTATATCAAGTTTTCTCCTTCATGTTCACAAACTTGGACTGGCTTTTCAACGGAGGCATTCCATGGCATCCCTTCTTTCTTGAGACTTGCTATTCCTTCTGCTGTTATGGTTTGGTAAGTCTCTACTCAACTATTGCTTTCCTCAGCATTACAATGTTGGAGATCCTCAACTAATGTTTTTGTTTGGTTCCTCCTTGTTCTGAACAGCTTAGAACTGTGGTCATTTGAATTGATGGTTCTCTTGTCGGGTCGTCTTCCAAATCCAAAGTTGCAAACATCAGTGCTTTCTATTTGGTTAGTTTCAAATTTGATGTAGTTCACAATTCTTAAGCTACCAGCACTTTTTTGTTATTTTGGATATTATTATTTGCACCGATCTAATAATGTTGGCCAATTCAGTTTGAATACAGAATCAACTCTTTGGATGGTCCCTTTTGGATTAAGTGGAGCTATAAGGTAACTTAAGTACTACTGTGTGTTTATGAACATTTAAAATTCTTTGACAACAAAACGTTGAGATCAATTAAACTATTGCAATTGCATGATTGTTTGTTTATGTTGCAGCACTCGTGTATCTAATGAACTTGGAGCTGGTAATCCTTGGGCTGCACGCTTAGCAGTTCGTGTAGTGTTAGTAATGGCCATTATTGAGGGTACCCTGGTTGCAACCGTGATGATAAGTATACGCAATCTTTGGGGCTATGTTTACAGTAACGATGTACAAGTGGTTCGACACGTGGCACTCATGCTGCCAATCCTCGCAGCATCCATTTTCTTGGACGGACTCCAGTGTGTTCTTTCAGGCATTGTTAGAGGATGCGGTTGGCAGAAAATTGGTGCCTTTATTAATTTAGGGTCTTATTATTTAGTTGGGGTTCCGTGCGCTATTGTGTTAGCTTTTGTTTTGCATACTGGAGCAAAGGTATTAAATACTAACATAAAGTCTATTGTTATTATTCTTGGAATGGCTTAATTATGTATGTAGGGCATTGTGTAGGGACTGTGGCTTGGAATCATATGTGCCCTTATTCTTCAAGCACTTGGTCTGATCATCATAACTGCACGTACTGATTGGGAGCGAGAGGTGTCAACCTCTTACCTACTTTCTGTTTTGTCTTTCTTCATATTTTATGACTTCTATGTTTTGCGGTTTGTTATTCATATCATTTAATTTGTTTCTTTGTTCAGGCAGAGGAAGCTACTAAAAGAGTCAATGATTCAATAACACCAGACGTCTCTTGAACCTACCTCATGTCATATTCTAAATTAATGTATACACCAAGGATAGCTTACAACAGTGAAATGAAGTTTTACTATACTGATACTATGTGTTTTTTAGCAATTAAGCATAAAGCAAATATAAGTGATGTCTCATTAGCATTTAAAGGTCTGTATGATTGTATTCCATTTTTGTTTTCATCATTGTTAAAATGTTCTACGATAGGAATTCTTAATTTTGTTAAACTTTTCATATTTATTCGATCGAAAATCTCAACATAATACAAAATTAAAGAACGATCCATAATGTGCTCTGTGTAATGTGTATTGTTGACCGAATCTTGTACTCAAAGTCTGATTATGTGCCTCAAAATAAATAACAAGCTTCCATGAATAACTTTATTCATGTAGCATATTACAGCTTGATATACATTATGTATCTAAACAGATTCACAAATACATCATGTATCTTAGCTTTGACCACCAAACACTACAGCTTGATATACATTAATACATTATGTATCTAAATAATAGCCCCCGCCACATAGAAACGTGATGCCGGCCTAATCTGAATTGCCAGTAATAGTATAATCTTTTTAAACCATTAATTAAGTATTCATTGTCGAGTCATAATATATATAATAAATTAATAACTCAGCGCACTGATTAATTTTGAAAAAAGAAAAAAATCAAACTGTTCCTGCATAATAATCTTGTGTTGTGTATATTTTGGTTTTTGAAAGAATTATACTTTTATTTTTTGCTGTACGAAGAGGAGATATATTTTGGTATTATGAAAAAACTTATGTGAATACTTTCAAAAGATAGTCACTGAAATAATCTAAAAAAATATTTATATTTTTATAGTCGGTAAATTTATTATTTTGGAATCTTAAATTACTAGTGTGAGAATTGATCACTGGAATAAAATGTATGATATATTTTGTGCGTTATCTATTTATAGCATTAAAACGACCATTTTGGCAGAAATATATCTTAAATTTGACCGAATTATAATAGTTGAATCACAAAGCATCATTGAAAACTTTAATGAATTGGTTATTTCTGAAAGCAACTGAAGATCAAACTTTCAAAGCAAGAGTAATGTGTTGCAAACTTGCAATATCAAATTCCAACCACTTTTGTATAGAAGATACTAATGTGCTAACAGTCTAATACAAAGACATCTTAAAAATTCCTTGTGAACCTTATTGGAATAAGCACGTCCTTCGGTTTTGGTCAAAGAGGAAGCTCAATTACTAATGTTATTATTTTGGTCTGAGCTCAAAATTAAATATGATGTACACCAACCGCTTTCATTTTTATTCTCCTGGTGGATAATATTAATGTATTATACAACGACCTTAATGTACAACTACGGTTTTATTTTGGAAGACCAATTAAATTTGTCATGTTGTATCAAATTTAAATTAAATTAAAATCAAATATTATAGTGATAATTCTCACATTTAATTTTAAATCACTATAGTCACCAAAAAATCACTATATAATCTCATAAATATTAATGTGACATTACATAAAATCTAAAATAGAACTAAAATAAAATATTACATAGTTTTGTTGAATTTTGTCCAGCATTTAACTAGCAGAGAAAGGTGAGCCATTGGATGAAATTTCACACCAATCTCACACCATCAAATCATCATTGATGGCTAGTTGATGGCTAACAATCACAAAAATTGCTGGCCCCTAGCATTACTCTTTATTTTAATAAATAAATTAATTATAATAATTATTGAAATAAATAATTTAAAAAATATTTATCAAAATAAATATTTTTTATCTTGTTTATACAGTAAATAGGATAATTTTGTATGTATCTCGTTTACAATGTATATGTTGTTTTTTTTTTGGTGACACAATGTATATGTTGTTTACGATCAATAAACGAGATACATGTATTTTTTAAAAAAAAATTGAAAATAATAAAAAATATTTATATTATCAATAATCCAAATTTTTAGCATGCAATTAGTACATAAAAAAATTAATAGAAAAGATTAAAAAGGATATGTTTGATCAATTAATACTCAAAAAAGGTTAATAGATAGTGGGAAGAGAATTGAAACGAACGTTATTGAGAGATAACTGCTTCAATTCTCTTTCCACTATCCCTTTAATTTCTCCTAACAATTGGTAGAAGGTTATTTTTATTTTTCAAATTTAAATTAATCCAATTGGATTATAATTTAATTTAATTTTTTTTAAAATGGATATGTTTGATCAATTAATACTAAAAAAGAATACATAAAAAATTTTAGTTTAAATTATGATCCAATTGGATTAATTTAAATTTAGAAAATAAAAATAACTGTCAATTATTAAGAGAGATTGGTGGGGATAGTAAGAAGAGAATTGAAACGGTTATCTCTCACGTGCATAGTGGAAGATAACGTGAGACGGTTTCAATTCTCTCTACACTATCCAATCAATCTCTCCTAACAATTGGCAAACGGTTATTTTTATTTTTCAAATTTAAATCAATCCAATTGGATTATAATTTAATTTAAAATTTTTTAAAATAGATATATTTGATTTAATATTAAAAAAGCGAAAAAAGTCTAAGGAGCTAGCAGATTGTGTGGTTTTTAACCATTAATTAATTATCAATAATGTTTTTAATAGTATGAAATTGCATCTAATGAAGTAGATAATTTTTTTTATAGTTAAATGCTAACCAAAATTTAACAAAAATGCTGGCCCCTAGTACTCCTCAAAGAAGAGTACATAACAAATTTTAGTTTAAATTATGATTCAATTGGATTAACTTAAATTTAAAAGATAAAAATAACCGTTTATCACAAGAGAAGATTGATGGAGAGAGTGTGAAGATAATTGAAACCGGTCTCTCGCGTGGATAATGGGAGATAACCTGAAAGATAACTATTTTAATTCTCTTCCCATTATCCCATCAATTTTTTTTAGTACTAATTGAATAAACTAACATATCCATTTTAATCTGTTCTACCAACCTTTTTATGTACTAATTGCATGCTAAAAATTTGGATTATTGATAATATTAATATTTTTTATTATTTTCAAAATTTTTTTAAAAAAATACATATGAAATATTTATCTCGTTTACAGTATAATATATCTCGTTTACACTGTAAATAATATATACATATTTTACGTTTACCTGTTTTATCTCGTTTACGCAATAAACAAGATACGTATAAAATTATTTTATTTACAGGATAAACGAGAGAAGAGAAAAATATTTATTTTAATAAATATTTTTAAATTATTTATTTCAATAATTATTATAATTAATTTATTTATTAAAATAAAAAATCTATCAGCCTAAATTTGGCTAAGTGAATATTGTCGAGGAAAGGGGAGAAGGGCATTTGTCCCTTAAGATCATCTATAGTTGATTTTGTGTTTTTAAAATATTTGTAATTGTTCTTTAAATTATTGATTTTATTACTGTATTGTTATTATGTAGGATATTTTGTTAATTATTTAATTTTGATCTCATAAAACTATATTAAAGCTAAATAAAACTTTGTTAGATTCAAATAAAATACTTTAAAGACCAAAATAAAATTACGCTAAAACAAAAGGAACCATTTTAATACTTTACCCTTTATTATAATATCATGTTTGCTTTCATATTATTTTTTTTAAAAAATGACGCTCTTATTTTTTACAAGATATTTAATAATATTTTTTAATTTATTATAAAATGCATATTCTTTCTTATACGAGATTAAAATAATTATATTTTTGTTTATTTGATCAAAATATTTTTTAATGATAATTTTATTTATATAAATATATTAATGGTAAGTATTTTATTCATTCAAATAATAATACCTATCATTAAAGTGAAATCTCTAACGATAAAATTAAATCCTCTCATATTCTCAAAAAGACAAAATAGTCTTCCGTCCTCACCCTTTTCATCTTTTACGCTTGACCAAAAATCTCTCTCTCCCTTGTCTGATTTGTACTCCTGCAGAGAGAAGGGAGAGGGTTTGTTTTGTTTTGATTCACCTCCAGTTGCTATCATCAGTATCTAGAGCCTTCAATGCCTATGTGTAAATGCGTGTGTCTATAAAAAAAGAGTATTTTAATTAATTTGGATTATTCGAATAATTAGTTCATTTATTCATTTAAGTAAGGTATTGAAGATTCGAATTTTGTCTTGTACATACAGTAATTTATTGGCTAACGATAGACTTTTAAAAAAGAGCTCTGATTCACAATAAATTAGTCTTTAACCTGTCTAATTAAGAGACGTCATAAATAAAAAAATTCGCATTTTGAAAATCCTCATCATCTTCTTGTTCCATTTTTAGACCAATCTTCAAAAAAGTTTAAAAAAGTCAAACCAAATTCTATTTCTCTCCCTAATATTTAGGACTAATTTGAGTAAATAATTTAATTAAGTTCTTTTAAAAAAAAAAGTTTAAAATATATAAAAATTTATATTAAAAATAACATATAAATAAATTATTTTATATTTAAAAAATTATTATAAAAATACTTATTTTAAAGATATAAAAATAAGAGTGATAAAATAGTTTTTGAGAATGGGAGAAGATAAATTTTTTAACTTTTTCAAAAACTCTTAAACAACTTTTTGAAAAATAAAAAATACATCTAAAAATTTATACTAAATACTATTAATATGACTTTTTATAAGTAACTTTTTTTACTTTTAACTTATGAAAAGTTATAGTATTAATGTTTAGTGAATATTTTCAAAATCAAATTGTGACTTTTTAAAAAATTATTTAAGTGCTTATGAAGAAATTAAAATAATGACTTCTTTTGTAATAACATTTTTTTATTACTTTTTTTAATAAGCATTTTTATAACTAAAAAATGAAACACAAAATAATTATTTATAAGTTATTTTTAATATAAATATAATGTATCTTTTTTTTTAAATTATATCTTAATAAGTCTAAGAATAAAAGTGTTTTTAATTCACATACTTTATCTAATAATATTGTTGATGAATAAAATAATGAGATAAAAAAATTAAGAGAACTAAGAAAAAACTTTGATGATGATTATATTATTTATTTTATTTTTAATGATTATTTGTCATATAAATAATAATAATGTTATGTCTTTTTTATGCTCTTTTTAAAAAGAAACTGTAAATAATAAAATTGAATCTGTTATGTCTAATATGCTTGAGAATTGGTTTATTTACCTTGTAATATAAAACTTATTAAATGCAAATAAATTTTCAAAAAAAAATTAAATTAGAAAATAGTATTAATAAATATAAAGCTAGATTAATTAGTAGTAAAAGGTACAAATAACAAAAGAATGTAGATTATTTTGATACATGTGTTTTGGTTGTTAGAATTATATCTATTAGAATTTTATTTGTCATTGCATCTATATTTAAATTTGTTGTGCATTAAATAAATGTAAAATTTATCACTATAAAAAAACGTTGAGTATTGTCGGACGTTAGCGGTGAGATTTTCATTAAATTTATCATCGGATTAGATAATAAATTTGTAACTCTAAAATATTACCATCGGAACATGATTTTTGACAATAACATCGATAGTAATATTTGGAGGAAAAAAATTTTTGGCACACCTACTACCGTTAGATTTAGTGAAATATTGCGTTTTGGGCACACAAAGACGTTGTTGTCGTCGGATTAACCCGACGGTAAATCTAATGGTAAAATTGGGACTAAATTCAAATGCGAAGCCCTTCCTTTCACATGTCTGGCGCCGTTCTCTCTCTCTCTCTCTCTCCTCTCTTTCTCTCTCTCTCTTCTCGTTTTTCACTCCTCCGACGACAACAGTCACCGTGGCCGCCGCCAGAGCTTGCCACCGACTTCGCCACCGCGCCTGGAGCACTTGCTGTCACCACCGCTACACGTGCTCGTGGAATATGCTGCTGCTGTTATTGCTGTTCCCATAGCATCTTCTGTCGCGGTTGCTGTTTACGTCACCGTTACTGCCGCCTCTCTCACCATGATATTAAAGAAAGACTGCCACCACTATCATCAGGTTGGTTTGTTGGTATGGTTATTATGTTTTTTATATTATTTTGTGAGTTTAACATTTTGTTAGAGTTGTTGTTAAATCAGTGGTTAAATTTGCTTAATGAAGTATATTAATTAGAGTTGTTGTGTTACTTTAATGTAAATAAAAATTAAATTTGTGATGCCTCTTGTTAGTTTGGTTGAATTAAGAATTAGGTTTTAATTAACTAGAGTAATGAGTTTTACCTATTCTTTTAAATTATTTTTTCTTGTGCGTTTAACATTTTATTAGAGTTATTGTTAAATTAGTGATTAAATTTACTTAATAAAGTATGTTATTAGGAGTTGTTGTGTTACTTTTTAATGTAAGTAAAATTAAATTTGTGATGTCTCCTGTTAGTTTGGTTGAATTAAGAATTAGTCTTGGCTTGTGAATTTAATAAGTAATCTTTTTTATTAGGATGGTGCTATTTTATATGAGCTCAATTGGAGTTTCCTTCTTTTGTTGTATGTGCAGTAATATTTCAAGTTGGTTTTCTATCTCTGAATATAATGAATTATTTAAATTTTATGTTGGTATTACTTTTCTTAAGATAGAGTTTTAGGACGGAAGTGGGAGAAGGTCGCGTAGTGGTGCCTTCTCAAAACCCTTGTTTGCTGAAAAATTATGGAGTTATAAGGGGTTGCGTTCTAAATTGTTAGGATTTGATATTTTATTGCATGCCTGTATGTTAATTATTTATGCCTGCAGTTGTTTTCTATATGAAAACTGTTGTATTTATTTAATGGATATCGCTGAATTAAGCAAAAGTTCTGTTGAATTAAGAAATTAACTAACATAATTGATGATGACAAACATTAATTTTATTGGACTAACTATCCAATTAGTTTTGATGATTTTGTTTAAAGTGATGCAGGCTAAAATTTAATGTTGCAGCAGCCCAAATAATGGTAACAAAATCAGAAGCACTCATAGTGTGCAACATTTACAAACAAAGCCCAAATAAGAAATGACAAAAAAAAATCACACGAGCTGAATGAAAAGTGAATAAAATTCAAACCCAAGGTGTTTCTCTCAAGCTGATCTCTCCAAGTGCTTGCCTCCAAAGCAACATTCACTTTTTCATTTCGGTCAGACTCAGAGAAGAGAGAGAGAGCTTTGTTCCTAAGTCATTCACTAAAGAAGAAAGAAATAGAAGGGTTAAACAAAAAAGGTTGAGGTCTAATCATTCACATCAAACCATATCAAGCTAAGTCAGAAACTAAAGGTGATTCATTTCCTTTTGCATGCATCTTACTTTCTTCTCTCCTTCTCCAACTCTCTACCATTCCAATTTGAGATAAATGGAGGAAGGGATTTCTGATGAACACTGTTGTGAATCAAAGGCCAAGATTATTTCTTGAGGACAAAGTAGTAGCTCAAGGGTTCAGATCTGGGTTTACCATTGAAAATATTTTTTGTTGCTGTTCTGAGGCATTCGGTCAAGAAAAAGGGATCTGTTTCAAAATTCCTAATTTGGAGATTAATGGAAGAAAGTGAAAGGCTAAGTTGATAGCACACAGCTCGAGGAGTTGATTTGGAAGAGAGCATCTCAGCAACATGGAAGGAGATACAAAAGGAAATTTTCATCCTTCTGAAGGCAAGGGGAAAAGAACTAGAGTTAGGTTTTCATTGAGAGCTTCCCGAGAGGGTTCAACGTCTTGGACAGTGCTATCTAGAGAAAGAAGCATTCTGCCAAGATGAAGAACTTGATTAGTGTTTGCTCAACCCGGTTCAACATATAACATCAGAGGCTGTTGAAGCATCAATCTCCTTCATGTTTTACAGATTGTAATTTTATTTTCAATGTATATCTTTCTGTAATTTCTTGAGTGGTAAAAGGCTGAATGAGAGAACTTTTGAAAAAGCCAGAGAGTGATAAAAGGCTGAGTGATACACTTGAGAGAAAAGCCTAGAGTGATTTTAGAATTCTTTAGGTTGTTTATATTGTCATGTATTCTGTACCTGTGAGGTACCCCTTTCTTAGTTGGGTTAGCACTAAGAGTGAAAAGTTAGATATTAGCATAGCCAAGTCAAGTTAGGTTAGAACTTGAGAGGGAAAGGATTGTGTCAATCCTGTGAAATTGGTGTATATAATACTTTAACTATAGTGAAAATTCCACCACTGTTGTGGTCGAGATTGGATGTAGGTTGCATTGCACAAGGCAACTAAACCAGGATACATGATGGTGTCAGCTTCTCTCTCCCCTTCTCTATTCTGTTTTCTGATATTCATGAGACAAAAAAAATTGTCTCATAATTTTTTCGCTGCTGAGTTCAAACAGATTCAGACTGAAAGATTGTTATTAAAGGGTTATTTCATTAAAGTAAAAGAAGGCCATAGATTCAACCCCCCTTCTCTAAGCCTTCTACAACTTTCAAGTTCTGCTATGCTGAATTATCATTTAAAGTGTTTAAAATGTGTTTGGTTTGTTAGAAAATGATAATTGTATGCGGCGGGAGCTTCTAATTATAGGGGGCACTTTGTCGAATTTTCTAAAAACTTAAATAATTGCTGTTGTTCGTTGAATTTTAGGGAGTATTTTTCGATATGATTCCAAGTCATATCAAAAGTGTTTTTCTTTAGGTGTCTGTGTCAAAAGTATCGGCTGACTAAGTGGTTAGGACCTGCGGACATAACGCTTCACCTATACTGTAACGGGTTCAAGGATTGGTATTGGACGTGAACGGAACACGGAGAAGTGGACGAGCAGGAAATTAACTGGTTTGCCTTTAATTTGAATAGTTCCAGTTGTCAATCAACGAGGGTTCGGGTGGTGAGAGACCTAAACATGGATGAAATAACTTGGGAGGCTAACCAAGAGAGTTACAATGAGATGGTGTGTGATGCAATAGGTGTTAATAAATTGGAAGAACCTGAAGAAAAGCCTAACTCAGAAGCGAAGAGGTTTTATCACCTGTTAGAAGCAATTACAAAACCGTTGTACGATGCAGCCGTTCATTCAGAGTTATCTGTGTTTGTTAGAATGATGAGTATTAAGTCAAAGTCAAATCATACCCAAGAGTCTTATGATAAATGGGCCACCCTTTGCAGCAAACTGGTACCTGTAGGATCATCTGGCATCTCCGGAAATCACTACAAAGCAGAGAAGCTAGTTTTTAAATTGGGTCTAAAGGCAGTGAAAATTGATTGTTGTTTGAATGGTTGTATGTTGTACTACAAGACAGATGCAGGCCTTAATGAATGCAGATTTTGTAGATCACCAAGGTTAGAAAATAGATTGGTAAACGTTGATTAAAGAGAATTTTTGTGGAATGGATGCACTACTTATCCTTAATCTCGAGGTTGAAGCGATTGTATGCCTCGATGAGTGTCGTCCCTCACATGACCTGATATAATAGCAACAAGAGAGATGATGGGATCATAACGCATCCTTTACACAGATTAGCTTGGAAGCACTTTGACTGGATCTATCTTACATTTGCAAGCAAGCCCATGAATGTTAGAATAGCTTTGTGCTCTCACGGGTTTGCACCCAATTCCATCGGTAATGCGTATTTTTGTTGCCCCGTAGTCGTGACACCTTATAACCTGAGTCCTGAAATGTACATGACGGACCTGTAAATATTCCTAACTTGTATCATACCTAGTCTCAGCAATCCAAAAGCCAAAATAGATGTCTTCTTGCAGCTGTTGGTGGACGAGTTACAGGAGTTGTGGTTTGTGGATCCATGATGTATAAACGTATAATATTTCAATGAAGACAAATTTTCAACTGTGGGTTGTGTTAATTTGGACCATCAACGACTTTTCTGCATACGGCATATTGTCAGGTTAGTCCACATAGGGCATAATGGCATGTCCTGTTTGTATGGAGGATACAAAGGCATTTTGATTGACGAATGGAGGTAAGAATTCATGGTTTGATTGCCATCAAACATTCCTTGACATGGATCCTCCTTTTCAGTGCAATAAGAACTCGTTCAAAAAGAATAAGGTTGAGCATGGTCGATGAGGTACCGGGGAGGTTGGGTGGTAGGCAAGTTTGGCAGCGTGTCAGAAGAATCCTAAAGATCGTCGATAACGGGGCAGGTATGAGACATCCAGGATATGGCAGGGAGCATAATTGGACTAAACAGAGTATATTTTAGGAGTTGCCTTATTGGAAAGATAACTTGGTTCGACATTGTCTTGATGTGATGCACATTGAAAAAAACGTGTTTGATAATATCATCCGTACAGTAATGGACGATGAGCGAATAAAGAACAACGATAAGGTTAAGTTAGACTTTATGGACATTTGCAGGTGGCTAAATCTGAACTTAAAAGAGACTTGATAACGGGCAGTGGGTTAAGCCAAAGACGCTATTCTCTCTAACGAAGGAGTAGAGGCAAAATAATTGTAAGTGGACTAGAGGATTAAGGTTTCTTGATGGTTACGCCTCTAACTTGGGCAGGTGTGCAAACATGTCACAAGATAGGCTTGCTAGATTGAAGAGTCATGATTGTCATGTATTCATGGAGCCTTTGCTTCCGATCTCATTCAGAAAACTTTCAACCAACATTTGAAAACCCCTAATAGAAATAAGTGAGTTATCTAGAGAGTTTATGTGCTACGAAACTGAGCATGAATGACCTGATGGACATGAACATTCCGATTATACTTTGTAAGCTAGAGAAGATATTTCCTCCATCCTTTTTTGATGTCATAAAACATTTAGTAATTCACCTACCGTACGAAACAATGCTACGCGGGCTGGTCCAATTTCGATGGATGTACCCATTTGAGAGGATGATTAGTTCATTTAAGCGCATCGTGAAGAATAGATCTTAGATTGAGGGCAACACCTGTGAAGCATTTTTGGCTAAGAAAACTTTCACATTTTGCTCCTTCTATTTTGAGTCTCATGGTGTGTCACGTAGAACAAGGGTTGCAAGAAATAATGAGAGGAGAGAATCATCATCAAGTGAAACAACATACCCAATCTTTTTGTCGAAAAGAGCTGCAATGGGTGTGAACAGCGACTAATGGTTAGAGCAGAAGGAGATCGACACTACACATCTGCATATGTTGCTTAATTGTGACCAAGTCTTACCTTACCTCATGTGATTTTTTTAAGTCTTCGTAAATATTGCAATCAGTAATATACTAGATTTATAATCTAATTAAAACTTCATTATCTTATTCTATCATATAGGTGTTTCTGAGAGGAAAATTCAGAAACATCATTGAATATTTTTTTGAGTTGGTTCCGAGAATACTTCAGCGTGCAGCTAACTGACATAACAAATTCATAACTAGTTACACTTAGTTAGGGCCCATTGAATAAGGCAACTAGCTACTCGATTTACAATGTTAACAGATCATTTTCATACTTTATAATGGTCGATTGGAAAGAAAACAGATAACAGTTTGGGTTCGTGGGTATTCAGGAAAGGTCTATTCTGATTGGTTTGGTGTATTTCACAACATAATTGAACTACAGTATTTCTGTCGCACTACATACAAGGTGTGCATGTTTAAATGTGAACACGAAAGAACAAGGACTATGATATCACTGAAGTAAATATAACCAGAAAATACAAGCACTACGATCCTTTTATTCTACCTCAAAATATACGACAGGTATACTATTCGTCTTATCTAGGTTCATGAAAGTCTGATTGGGTGGTTGTGGTTAAGACTAAGTCAAGAGGCCACATTGAGTCTGATGATACGATAGAGGGTTAGGAACCTTACCAGATTGATGTCCCAACTCTTTCGAAAACAGTGCTTGATACTGATGAGCCGATCTCCTTTCGATCTGTTGTTATGGATGATGACATTATTGACCTTGGACTAGATGCTGACGCACTTCCACTAGACGACGATAATCTTCATCGGAAGAGGAGGATGGTGAATCAGAGGAAGAAGATGATGAATCTGATTAGGGTTAACGTAAACATGATTTTGTGATATGTATTTTTTTAAGAAAGTTTGCGTATTTATAATATATGTTTCAGTGAATATAAATATAGTTATGTGAATGTAATATAGTTAACATTGTTTCAGATATTTCAGTTACCATTATTCGGTATTTGTAATTTAAATTTTTTGTACTTCACATTAGGTTTGAGCACTATTTCAATTGTTACTTATCTGGGTACACTAGAAATAGACGGAAAAAGATAATTTAAATTAAAAAAAAAACACTATTTCAATGGTAACATTATTTTTTTAAAAAAATTTTAAATAACATTTTCGTTGGTATTAGTGTCAGATAAATTCGCCGGTAATATGGTGGAAAAAATGAAAGAAGTGGCACCAAATGTTACCGTCAGAATATCAGGATCCATTTTCGTTTTTTGCTATATTCCGTAAAAAAATTTGACGTTAAATATTTACTGGCAAGGTTTATACCAGCTGATATTTTTCGACGATAAATTGATTATCGTTGTATTTATTCAACGAATCTAACAGTAAATTCAACGGTACTCAACATTTTTCTTATAGTGTGCATTTTTAAATAGAGATCTCAATAAAAAAATTTACATAAATCAACTTAAAGATTGTATGATAAAAAATAAAGAGGATGTAAACTTGTTCAAATCTTTTTACGATTTAAAACAAGTTCCAAAACAATGACATAATAAATTTGATCAAGCTATTCCTTTTAATGGACATGTGACTAATGAATCTGATAAATACATATATAGCAAGTTTAATGATGGTGTTGGTATTATTGTTTGTATATATATTGATGACATGCTACTATTTTGAAATATGCTTAGATAAAATAAATGAAATTAAAAGGTTTCTATCTTCCCAATTATATATTAAGGATATGGGTGTTGCGTATTTTATTTTTGAAATTAAGTAATATGGTATATTAAGGATATGGGTGTTGCGTATTTTATTTTTGAAATTAAGTAATATGGAGAAATGATAGTTTTATATTATCTCAATTTTATTGTGTTAAAAATAAGCTTAAGAAATTTGGTTATCATAATGCAAATTTGTATCTACACCATATAATTTAAATTTACATTTGTTTAAGCTTAAAGGCGATAGTGTTTCTCGAATTGAATATGTTCGTATAATTAGTAACTCGATGTATTTGATAATTGCACTAGACTTGATATTACATATGTTGTAAATAGAATGAGTAGATATATTCAAAATCCTAATAAAGATGATTGGATCACTTTAATTAAAATTATGAGATATTTGAAAAGAACTATAAATTATGATTTGGTGTATTTTGGTTATCTCTCTTCTGTTTTGGAAAGATATAATGGTGCCAAATGAATTTCGAGTCTAATTTTAATGAAATAAAATTTATAAGTGATTTTGTGTTTTTGTTAGGAGGAGAAGGTTTTTAAAATCTACCATGTAAATATGTATTGCTAAATTAACTATGGAATTAGAATTTATAACTTAGAGAAGTCATTGGCAATGACTGAAGTCGAGGTTAGGAGATTTATTAGTAGATATGCCACTATAGAATAAAACAAAAACATCTATGATTATACATTGTGATAGAGAGGCTGCTATTGCTAGATTAAAGAATAAAATTTATAATGGTAAAAGTCGACGTATAAGAGTACGGCACAATTTGTGATATAACTAATTGAAAATTGTGTGATAACCATGAATTTATGAGATTAGAAAAGAACTTGGTTAATCCTTTTACGAAGTCATTTGCTAGGACATTAGTAAGTGAAATGTCAAGGAGATGGAATTAATTTTCATTGAATAAAACTGTATAATTGATATTTAACCACTCTGTTTAAATATTCCATGAAGATGGTTCAATGTAGTTAACGAAGTCATACAAATTTTAAGGATATTGTCGCTTTTTTTGCTTTCCACATTTATATTTGATGATGAGTTTCTCCCCATGGTATATGACAGTAGTAGTGCAATTGTGGAATTTTATTATTTTTCACCATTCATATGAGATTATTGGTGATGTCTATAGTCCCAAAAGAAAAAATATTTAGTTTTGTCTCTAAAGTTATACTCGAGTATCAATTTAATCTTTAAAGTTTTAATTACTTTTATTTAATTTTTAAATTTTTTAAATTTTAATCATCTTAGTTCCTATGGTAATTTCTGTCACAGAGTCAATTGAAAAGTTTAAAGACTAAATAAAAATAATTGAAACTTTAAAGATTAAATTAAAATTCGAGTATAACTTTAGAGGCTAAACTGAATATTTTCCCGTCCTAAAATATGAAAGTGTAAATATTACTGCAACATATCCTTGATAGATAAGCACAATATTAAGAGTAGAAATAAGACCGTCTCTTATAAATTTAGATATTAATTGTAGGGATAAATATTGTTTTGGTCCCTCACGTTGAGGGTCGGAATCGAGCCCGTCTCTGATCTAATTTTCGATTTAGAATCGTCCTTAACATTTTTTCTCGTATTAAAATCGTCCTTTTTAATAAAATTTTTAATTTTATTCCTAAACTACCCTTACTTTAATAAAAATTATAAAATTTTAAAAAAATAAAATAAAAC
>NC_029774.3:128226351-128267202 GCF_000817695.3 Arachis duranensis
TGGGGGAGGAGGAGGAGAAAGGGGAAAGGGGAGGGTATTTTTGTCCAAAAAAATAAAAAGGACGATTTTAATACGAAAAAAAATGTTAAGGACGATTCTAAATCGAAAATTAGATCAAGGACGGATTCGATTTCGACCCTCAACGTGAAGGACCAAAACAATACTTATCCCTTAATTTTAGGGCTCTCATATTAACAAGATATGGTGCATGGCCGTAAACGTATAAACTGCCAAGAATAGTAAAAAAGTATTTTGTAGATGTGCTCTAAATGTTATCCTAAAAGTATAAGAATTAAATAATTTATTCTATCACACTTTTATAAAATTATCATCCACTCGACTTAAGTTAAAGTTCAAATCTTTTTGAATATTTCAAAAATGCAAATTATTTTTCAACCTCTCTTTGTTCTTCTCGATTTCTCTAAACTTAAAACATGTGAAAAATTATTGTATTTCAAATTTAGTCGCACATTAATAGAAACTATGAATTCTTAAGCCTTTTTTTTGTCACTAATTCTTAAGCCTTCATAATATGGAATGTGATATTTTGGGAAAATAAAATTCAAATAGGCTAATGAGCTCTCACATGCACATATGAATTAGACTTGTTTTGGCACTGGGTTTCTATTTTGCTAATTGGACTCAAAAAAAGTAAGAGTAACGTTATATATTAAAGTTTTTTTTATGAACTAAGTCTAATTAAATTAAATAATAAAATTTAGAATAATATTAACTATAATTAATTTTTGTTATGTTAAATTAACTTAATTGATCTTAATTAACAAAAAGACTTAAATGTGAGTTTGTTTGAAATGTTTGGAATTAGATTTTACTCAAGAGTTAAATTCTTTTTCTTGCTTTGGAACAACTAAAAATGAATAATTTGAATTTTTTGAGAATTTTAATTCTCATTTTTCTTTTATTTATAAATCAGATTAAAAGGGGTCTGATTTTCAAATCAATTCTCATACTCTTCAAATTTGAATTATATTCCATTAATATATTGTAGTCATTCCAAATCATGGAATTGAGTTTCAAATAAAAATGAATTCTTTTCTTAAAGGAAATAGAATTCTTTTCTCATGTTAAATAGTTTTCAAATAAGCTGCAGTATTATTCAACTAAGCAATATGAACGTTGAAAAACATTAATCATGGTTGGTGATAATAATGATAATTGAATGAACATTAATGATGGTTGGTTAGGCTTTATTAAAGAAAGATAAACTTATTGGGTAAACCACAAAAAATACACTCGAATAATTTTGTTGTTGACAAAAATGTATTTAAATTTTGTTATTAATAAAAATGTTTTCAAATAATTTTAAAACGTTATAAAAAATGCTTAACATTAAATATGTATTCTCCAAAAATGATTTAAAAATTGAATTTTGATACGATTTTTTGTAAATATGATTAGAAAAATGAGATATTTTTATCTTTAAAATTTAGTAATTTTTGCTAAGTATATATTTTTTATGGTTTTTTTTGTCAACAACTAATAATACTTTTAAAAAATAAAAAATATAGAAAGCAAATTTTTATCATTTTTTAAATAGTTATATGAATATTTCTATAAAATTTTAGATTAAATGTATAAGCGGTTTGTCAAATATAAAAATCATTTGCCACTTACAAAAAAAAAATTTAAGCATTTTTGTCATATTTTAAAATTATTCGAAGATATTTTTGTTAATAATAAAAATCAAATGCATTTTTGTTAATGACAAAATTGTTCGAATATATTTTTAGTAATTTATCCATAGATATTTATATAAAGAATGCATCATATAAGAATAAATTTTTTACAAGAGAATATGAGAATTTATTAGATTGATTCAGTAATTAAAATTAAATATACCTAATAAATAATATATAAATAATGTATTATAGTTATTAAATTCATATGACAATTCATTTAAAGTTATTGCATTTATAGCCATTATCTTCGATTTTTATTAAAATATACTTAATAAATAAATAAATTTAAAAAAACTACTAAGAAATGCTTTTTAATTTCCACTATAAAACTCTTTTTATCTCTCTTTTAATTTTCACCAACAAAATAATTAAACCACGACGCTTTTAATTTACTTGGTAGAAAAGCTAATAAGATGTATGAATAATAGTAGAGAGCATGATCAAGTCAAATAACAAAGTTGAATAATTTGTCACTAGATAATCGTTTTCATAATATTCCACAATTCATTGTCTAATTATTTTATTTTTCTAGTTATAAAGTGTGATTGATTCTTATATCAATTATCTCAAAAATAACGTTATAATCTATATTGAAATGCAACATTTTTAATTATATAATTTCATTTTTTTAAATGTATTGTTTGTATATGATTTTTTTAATTATTTTATTTTTTACAGTTATATAAAATTTAATTATTTTAATTTATTTATTAAATATATTTTAATAAAAATTAAAGATAATAGTTATAAATACAATGAATTTAAATACATTGTCATATGAATTTAATGACTATAAATGTATAATCTATAGAATTTATCTATCTTATATTCTTAGAGCACATATTAAAATTATAAAATTAATTTTTTTTATTAAAAATATAAAAATTTAAGTTTTTAATGTATTCATTTGACATTTATTAAATGAAAATATTTAAAATTTTTCACTAATAGTAAATTTATCATGTGTTCTTAAAGTATTTATTAGCTAAATCTTTGTTTATAAATCATTTATTAAGTATATTTAATTTTAATCATTAAAAACAATTTAATGATTATAAATATGAATTTAATTTCAATGCAATGTAAAATAATTTTATACGTATATCTAATTATGTAACATCACATCACTAAAAATAACTATTTTTCACATTGATAGCATAAATAGTTATAAAAAAAACAGATATAATTACATGACTGTATAAAATATTTTATAGGTTTAATTATTCTATTGGTCCTTATAGTTTCGTAAAATTTTCAATTAGGTCCATATACTTTTTTTTCCTTTTAATTGAGTCCTTGCACCAATTTTTTTTCAATTAGGTCCCTTTTAGTAGTAATTGGTTTAATTTTATTGGGACCCAAATAAAAAAAATTGGTGCAAAGACCCAAATAAAAGAAAAAGAAGTGTAGAGACCTAATTAAAAATTTTGTAAAACTATAAGAACCAACAAAATAATTAAATCTATTTTATATTATCAATGCATCAAAATTAAATTCTTATAAATACATTCTCTCATTTTTGTATAAAAAGCTCATTATATATATACATAACACTGGACGAACACAAAACACACACATACATACACAAGCAAATTCTGTTCCATAATCTCTCTTGTGCTTTTTCTTTCTTTCTTTGAACTAAGGCACCAAGCCTTCGACTTGGCAAGCCTTGCTTGCAATTTTGTTAAGAAGAAGAACAAAGTCGTGCGTAAGTATTTTAAGAATATTGTTGTGTATAGTAACTTCTATGATTCACATATAATTTTGGAAGATTTTTGTGGAAATTATTCTACTTATAAATAAAACGATAATAAATTATTGAAGATTGTGTCTACTATGGTTCGTGATAAATTTATTTTAATATTTTTGTAATTTATTTATCTACAAATTTTATTTGTATTGAAAGTATCTAAAATATTATTTTAGAATTTTATTTTCCAGCATATTTATCATTGGTTTTCATTCCATAATCCTTAAATCAGTACCAACGAAGGTATTAACCAACCGCCTAACTAGCATATGAACTGCAAAAGTAACTAGAATATTATTTTAATAAACATATTTATCATCGGCTTTCACTCCGTAATTCGCCCCCCCAAACCGATTATGCTCTTTGTATTAAACATACATGCGCCTTTATGACTCCAACGAAATAACGGCACTCAAAATTCTTCTAAACCGAATTCCCTGACACATACACTGCATTTGCATTGCATTCCAAATAGGAATGAAATCAGAATACTTCATCATAACGTCTCCTTCTTTGTTTATAATTGCCAGCCATCTTCATCTGAAGGCATGAAAATCCCAAGAGAGGCAGTTGTTGAAGAGCTGAAGAGACAGCTATGGCTGGCAGTGCCTCTCTGCTCAGTGGCTTTCCTGCAATACAGTCTCCAGACCATCTCCATCATGTTTGTTGGTCATCTCGGTACTCTCCCTCTTTCCGGAGCTTCCATGGCGACCTCCTTTGCCGCCGTTACAGGATTCACCTTACTGGTAACTGGTAACAATAGCGTAGATAATTTTGTTTTTATTTTCAATAACTCGAGTCTCCATGTATTATAAGAGACGAAAATTTATTATTTTTTAGTATTATTTAGTTATTAATTTAATTTTTTTAGTTTAATAATTTAATAATATATTTTATTATATATTTATAATTAACTAATAATAAAAAATAATAATTTTGATGATTTGTTTAACATTTCTTATTAAATAAATAAATAATGTGTGCGTGTGTTTGAGCAGACAGGATTAACCGGTGCACTGGACACATTTTGTGGACAATCGAATGGGGCAGGGCAGTACCAGATGCTTGGCATACACTTGCAGAGATCCATGCTTGTTGTTTCAGTCGTCAGTGTTTTCGTCGCCATCATCTGGGCCAACACGGAGCCTATTCTAATTGCGATGCGCCAAGACAAAGCCATAGCCAACCAAGCTGGCAAGTATGCCCGCTGCTTGATCCCAAGCCTCTTCGCGCATGGCCTTCTTCAGTCCATTCTCAGGTTCTTGCAAACCCAGAGCATTGTCTTCCCAATGGTCATAACCTCTGCACTTGCGGCGCTGCTCCACATCCTTCTCTGCTGGCTTCTTGTATTCAAAACTCCCCTGGGGAGCAGGGGGGCACCCATATCTATTTCCATATGTTATTATCTGAATCTTCTCTTCATCTCCTTCTATATCAAATACTCTTCTTCTTGCAAACAATCTTGGACTGGCTTTTCCAAAAAGTCCCTAAATGGAGTCTTCTCCTTCCTTAAACTTGCTGTTCCTTCGGCTCTTATGCTCTGGTAAGCGATAGTTTTCTCAACTGTCCTAATGTTTTTCGCCGATATGATCATCCTCACCAAGCCTATGATACAGCTGGTTTTGTTTTGAGCAGCCTGAAAGTTTGGACATTCGAACTCGTAGTTATCTTGTCTGGTCTTCTTCCGAACCCAGCATTAGAAACTTCAGTTCTTTCAATATGGTTAGCATCTGGGACTGGACTGCACCTTATCGTATAAATTTCATTGATACTCCCTAAGAACGTTCTTGATATGCCTTTTCAGCCTTAATACATTTACTTTAGCTTGGATGATCCCTTTTGGATTCAGTGCTGCTGTAAGGTACTTACGATACTCAATAAAGAAAGTAAGAAACTCTGCTTGACTTGGAACTTGAATTTTAAAGCATAGCCATTAATGATTGATGCAGCACACGCGTGTCGAATGAACTAGGAGGTGGAAATCCAGAGGCAGCACGGGTAGCAGTTGGCGTGGTGTTATGCATGGTGTTCATTGAAGGGATCTTGTTAGCTTCAATCATGATTATGCTGAGGAACATGTGGAGCCGTATTTACAGTAATGACAAACAAGTAATCAGAGATGTGTCGGCGACGACGCCAATTCTGGCAGTTTCGTGCTTTCTAGATGGAATACAAAGTGCACTTTCAGGTATTGCTTCAGGATGTGGGTGGCAGCGAATAGGTGCATATGTGAATCTTGGCTCATTCTATCTTGTGGGCGTTCCTTGCTCTGTCCTGTTAGGATTTGTTGCGCATATGAAAGCCAAGGTAATATACTTGTACTAATATCTTTCAATCATGATGCGGTTATTTCTTTTGCTTAGCTTAGTTTGTGAGTTGTGAGTTGTGACTAACAGGGGCTGTGGTTGGGGATCATAGCTGCATTCGTTGTGCAAGTAACATTTTACGCTATCATCACCATTCGAACCAGTTGGGACCAACAGGTAGGACATCAATTAGCTTGGATTTCTTACATGAATATGCTCATCATTCTCGTTCTCCCTTTTGAACATTATCATGTGTCTAATATATAATCATACTAATAATAGGCAAGGATAGCTGAAAGCAGAGTTAAGGAGTCAACCATGTCGCCAAAGACAGAATGTGAAGTCTAATACAGTAATACATACATGCATTGCTGACTCATATCATGAAGCAGAGCATGTTCCCCTCAAAGAATGTTTAAAAAAATTATCATTATTATCGTAATAAAGGATCCTTTTGAGTTTTATATTAAAAAAACTAACATATAATAATAAATATCTTGTTAAATTTGATTTTCCAAAAACGAAAAATAAATAAATAGATATATCAATTCAATAAATATATCACTAAAATAACAAATTTTGTTATATGTTAAATGAGTTACTTTCATAAAGACATTTTCTTATGAAGGTAATATTATGAACTTTTAAATCGTGTAGTAAATTTGATATTTTTCTTTTACAATTGAATATTTAATTAAATTGGTGTATTAAAATTTTTTTTTTTTTATATATGACTATACATACATGTAGCTATTTTTTTTCTTTTTCTTTCTCTTCTTCTTTCTTCTCTTTTGTTATCTTCTTTTAGGTTTCTTCTTCCTTCTTCTTCTTCTACTTCTATTCCTCTTTTTTCTTTTTCCTCATCATCCTTTATCGTTGTCCGTCTTTTTCTTCTTCGTCTTTTTTTATATATGTTCAAGAATAATATTGGTTACAAAAATTTTGATACACAATACAAAAAATTTTAATATACAGTATAGAAAAATTAATGCTTAATACAACTGAATTTTTGTACTATATCCATAAATTTATATGTTATATAAAAAAAATTTATGTTAAATGTAAAAATTTTGGTGTTCTATAACAATTTCTGTGCTATATAATAAAAATTTTTGCGTAAAAACATAGAATCATGTGATAGATGTTTGCCTTTTCTTTATTGCACCTTGGTTGAATTTAGTTATAACAACATGGTACCTATTTAAATGAAGATGCTAAAAACATTTTCTTACGAAAATTTTTGTATTAAAAATGTATTTTGTTTATTTAGCCACACTTAAGAAAAAATACTTTTGTAACACATCAAAATCAAACCATACAATTCATTAGCTATTGATTTAAAAAAAAAAACATCTTCGTACGAAAACAATTGTAAAATTTTCATGGTCATATCTACCTAAAAACATTTCCACACGTAGCATTTGAAGTGTTATGTCAGTTTAGAGCGTTAGTATATGAAATGAAATTAATGAATACTAAATGGCAGAACGCAGAAGGCGGAATAGTTTAATCAAATATTTAATTATAAAAGAAAAATTGAATTATTTATGTTAGGAGGAAAACAGGACTTACTTTTAAGCGAAATAAAAGTAAGAAATTTAAACAACAACGAAAATTCATTACCAAGAAAGAAAACTGTACTAGTATTTAACTGCGTTTACATATAAATCAACAGTAACAAGCATTTATATATAGATCCTTAGTTAGAGTGGCACAATTGCACAAGTTGACAAGTATCCTATGCCTGCATAAAAGAGATACCTGTTGGATAATTATTTAAGGATAAAGAGTTGATCAGAGTGTAGATGAAATCATAAAATAAAATATCTAAAGATGTAACAAGATGACAATGAAGAAAGTCGTTTTCTATAAAATATCGTGGGATTGGCATCTTTATTGTCTTGTAGTGTTCAGTCATGGTTATGCCTTACGCGAATGTGTTTGGATCTGCTCTCTATCGGGTAAACAATGGATAGAGAAGGTGGAAAGGGATCTCTGGAGCCTCTCTTGGAAAAGATCACAGTGGAAAGTAGGCTCAAGGTTGATGATATTGAACTAAAGAAGCACAAGGCAATAGAAAGAAGAGAAATCTTTGAAGAGGCAAGAAAGCAGTTATGGCTGGCAGGTCCTTTAGTAACCGTCTCTCTGCTCAATTATGGCCTGCAAGTCATATCTGTTATGTTCGTAGGTCATCTCGGTCAACTCCCTCTTTCCGGTGCTTCAATGGCTACTTCTTTTGCCTCTGTCACCGGTTTCAGCTTATTGGTAGGTTAGGTAACTTGCATTGTGTTTTCCTTAGTTATCATCATTATTCATTTAAAAAAAAAACTCGCGTTTCTAGTTGTCTTTATCTGAACTTGATAATTAAGAATTGTTAGATGATTTCATATGTTTGATTAAATTGTTATCTAATGATTTTCTCTTCATATACGAAAATAACTACACATGAGTTTTCAACTTTTGTTTTTTTTGTTTGGTTTCACTGAGATGTTATCACTTCACAAATAGACGGGAATGGCAAGTGCCTTGGACACCTTATGTGGGCAGTCATATGGAGCAAAGCAGCATCGTATGGTAGGCATACATATGCAGAGAGCCATGCTCATTCTCATGATTCTTTGCATACCCCTTTCAATTATTTGGGCAAACACAGCATCCATTCTAACTGCTCTTGGCCAAGATCCTCAAATATCTTCAGAAGCTGGACAATATGCAAAGTTTATGATTCCGAGTCTTTTCGCCTATGGTCTCCTGCAGTGCCTCAACAGGTTCTTGCAAACCCAAAGTCTTGTGTTTCCAATGCTGTTCAGCTCTGGAGTTACCACTTTGCTGCATATTCTTATATGTTGGATTATGGTATTCAAATCCGGGCTGGGGAACAAAGGAGCTGCCATAGCAAATGCTATATCGTACTGGTTGAATGTCTTCATCCTGATGCTTTATGTCAAGTTCTCACCTTCGTGTTTGAAAACATGGACTGGCTTTTCAAGAGAAGCATTCCATAACATCCCTTCTTTTACGAGGCTTGCCATTCCTTCAGCCGTTATGGTTTGGTAATTGTGTCATGTTCTCTTACTACTTTCTTACCAGCAATTTCTAACACCTCTTATTTTTGTTCTCAACAGCCTGGAATCATGGTCCTTTGAAATGATGGTTCTCCTTTCTGGCCTTCTCCCAAATCCCAAGTTAGAAACATCGGTGCTTTCTATCTGGTTAGTTAGTGTCACGTTGACATTTTCTTTCAACATATTTTCATGCATATGTATTTATGTTTAGCAACCGGTTTTTTGTTTAATTAATCAGTTTGAACACTTCAACAACCGTTTGGACAATCCCATTTGGACTCAGCGGAGCAGTGAGGTGAGAGCAACTCTTTTTCAACTCTCAAACTTCGATGTAGTTAGAGTAATATGCTTCATGCTTGTTAATGTTTGCAGCACTCGTGTCTCGAATGAACTAGGAGCTGGTCATCCAAGGTCTGCACGTTTAGCTGTGTATTTCGTCTTTGCAATGGCCATGGTTGAGGGCATCTTTGTTGGGGCAATGATGATTTTGATACGCAATATCTGGGGCTATGCATATAGTAATGAAGAAGAAGTGGTCACATATGTAGCAACCATGTTGCCTATTCTGGCAACATCCATTTTCCTGGATTCACTTCAATGTGTTCTTTCAGGTTTTTATTTTTTAGTTTTTACTTCCCACACAGAAAGAATGCTTCTACAACAAGGTGTCTATGTATGAACATTTTTTTATATGATATTGTTTGGTGTAATAATCTTCGTTTAGGTACGGCTAGAGGATGTGGTTGGCAAAAAATGGGTGCTCTGATCAATCTAGGATCATACTATTTAATTGGGATACCAGCAGCTATCTTATTCGCTTTTGTATTTCACATGGGTGGCAAGGTAAAACAAACAACAACACTCTTCACTGTTATTCACAGCTTAATAATGATTCAGATTTCAAGAAAAACAAAAATGTGATTGTATGTAGGGGCTTTGGCTGGGGATCATATGTGCACTCATTGTTCAAGTGTCATGTCTTCTTATCATTACAATACCCACTGATTGGGAGGAAGAGGTGAACGTTTCCCTTGAGATGTTTTCATTAAGAGAAAAAGTGTAAATAACCATTTTGGCACCCGAAAAATCCTGATTTTGACAAAATGAATCCCAAAAAGTGTTAACAACAAAATGATCCCTAGAAGGTATATTTCACTTGATAAAATGATCTAAACATTTGGTAAATAGTTAATTTACTCAGTCAACCTTTAATTATTTATAAAATTACTAATATATAAAATATTCTCTCTCTTCACTCAGCACCTTATCCAACTCCATTTCCATTTCCATTTTCGTGTCACACTATTGTTATCACCCCTTTCTCATCCCCATTTCCATTCCATGCCTCAACTCATCCCATTGCCATCAACCCAACTGCCATCATCGTCAAATCATCACAAAATTGAACCAAGTTCCACTAATATATTTAGCAGCTTCTTTTCCCAAGTTCATAATCTCTTTTACAATAGAAACACCCAATTGAACCATAACTAATCCCAGTCACAATATATTACTTGTAGGAAGAGTTGTATTTTTTTGTAAAACACTAATTAAAAAGATGCATAACAAAAAATATGAAATTTATTTGCAAAGATAAAAAATCTCAGACTTCTAGC
The DNA here is from genome assembly GCF_000817695.3 of Arachis duranensis. Taxonomy (NCBI): domain Eukaryota; kingdom Viridiplantae; phylum Streptophyta; class Magnoliopsida; order Fabales; family Fabaceae; genus Arachis; species Arachis duranensis. The sequence continues at coordinate 128,236,789 of NC_029774.3, forward strand.
TCAAACCTAAAATTTTTTACTCCTAGATGCACTATGGGTTTCGGTTTACGATGTTGGTTGCTTTGTGAGTTGTTGTTATTGTTGATAAGGATGAGGTAAAGGTGACGGTGGAGGTAGAGTGACAATAGAGTAGATTGTTGATGTCCATGGTGATAAGTGGGTGGCGGCAGTGGATGAGTACTAGGGGTTTGTGGTGGTCAATGAGGGACAAGGGGAGATGCTAGTGGGTGGGAAGGGGTGACAACAAAAACATGGGGACTAGTCATGCTGATGAAGGGTGGGAATGGTGGGAGTGAGGAGCTGGAGAAATTAGTTGAGAAGGGAGAAAGAAAATGTAAGGATATATTTGAAATTTCACAAGAAAATACAGAAGTCTATCAGTAATTTTATTAATTTTATAAATAATTAACAGTTGATTGAGCAAATTAACTATTGACTAAATGTCCGGGTCAGTAAAATATGTTTTAGAGGTCATTTTGTGGTTACTATTTTTTGGAGTTCATTTTGTTAAAATCTAAATCCTTCGATGCCAAAAAGACTATGTACTCAACGAAAAAACATTTAAGATGTGGGTCTTTAGGATGATGATAATATAGTTAAACATTCCTGGGATGGTGTTTCATTTTCAGGCAAAGAAGGCTAACGACAGCGTCTGTGTGTATGACAGCATATTGTCTTGAGACAAATTTGATCATGCCATTCAAGAATAAAACCAGCTTTGCAAGAAATTCTTGTTCGAACTTAGAATACTTTTTGTTAGTAAATAGCTTGAAAAAGAAAATGCAGTAGGAGGGGTTGATGACATAGGTATATAATTAATGTATATGATAAAGTTTGCCTCTCAAATACTTGTCTTCATAGGACCGGATGAATATGGATTGAGAACCATAAATTACAAACTTAAGCATCATACCTGACATGTCAGCACTGAATTAAAGGCGGTGAAGGGCTTTCATGGACTCTCGAGTATACTAATTCTCGGAAAGCATGAATAAGAGAATTGAAAGGAGAGGAGAAAACATGCTGTTGTTATTATAATTCTTATTTTCTCTTCTTCCGTATAGGCTATAGCAGTTACTTTTGGGTCACTGAATTACAAATAATATTCAATTCTTCTTCCTTTAAAGTTCTACAAATAAGCCATGAAGTCTACTCCAATGCATTTCATCAAAAGCATTCTATTCTGCCCCTCTTGTCTTATTATACTTGGGCTAATGGCACGCCCAGAGAATACTGAATATTCATTCATTCATTCTGGTTGTTGAAATTCTAGATCTAATTTTCTTTTTAAATGTAATCTGTCAGCACTGCAGCACAAAAACAATGAAATCATATTAAATTAAAGCATTTATAACTAGAAAATAAATTCAATCAAACATCTGACTCATTCCTTCGAAGTTTCAATATTATTTAATAGGATACTACAAACATATCATGCTAACAAAAGCATATTACCATTTATCATATCAACACATTGGTCTCATCATTGCAGATAGCAATTCACTAGAACAATATTTCATCGTGGTATGTCATAATATGCTTTTGTAACCTGGATATTCTCTTCCACCGATATTGTATTTAGCGAAAGGTTTGGGATACATGAGCAAGCCGAAACATCAAGCATGAATATCATCCATGAATATTGTGTAATGTTTGTCTCCACTTTGGATTGATTCGGTGATCAATATTGTTTTTACCTGTTAATTGTAGGTCTATCTGGAGATTTTAATGCAAAGATAGAAAAATCTACTGACATTGGAACTGGTTGGTTCTTGCCTGTATTATCACCAACTGTCTGTCTGAAATCACCGAAATTTCCATCATCATCCTTCACTCCTTGAAAAGAATTTCCTTCGAACCCATCACGCCCAGGCATCACTCTCCTAGACTTTCTTGGAGGTGATAACACAGTAGGACCCTGCTGCAAATCAAAATCAGAAGCCCTAGATTCCTTCTTTGGGGCTGGCCTAGGGAGCTTCTCTGGATCTGTGGGCAGAGGTGCAGAAGAAAAGTATCTAAATACAAAAAAAAGGAGGATAAATTAGGGAGAAAAGAACATTGCTGATGTCTTAAAGGGAAAGTGAAGGAAGGCACATACCTGTGCTCTAGTGCCTGCTGCACTGAAATTCTAGCTTTTGGATCATATGTAAACATCTTTGACAATAGATCTAAAGCATCGTCACTTGCTGTTGGAAACAAAGTACGCAAAGGGGGGGCAGGAACACATTGATATTCAACGTAATCTGGAAGATATACCATATCAGGCCACTGAGCAGGTGTCGGAGTGCCAAATGCTGCAAAAATCTTGCCTAACTGATCGATATCACTTGAACCCTGATAAATTATGAAAATAAACTAATGAGAAAAACCAGAAAACAGAATGTTAATTATTACCACACTAATGAGAATAAGATGGAAGCCTAAATCAACATTAATTATGCCTACATATATCAATTATAGCCAATAAATTATCAACTCTAAAACATTAAGCCTCATGTACTTTAGGACAAACAACCATTAACCACAAAGAATAGACCATATTACCTAGTTACCATGATAGTTTTTTTTTTTTCACCTGCAAAAAGGGTCGGCGGAGAAGAAGTTCAGCAAAAATACAAGCTGCAGCCCAAACATCTACCCCTGAACCATATTGCTTTGCACCAAATAATAGCTCAGGTGCTCTGTACCACCGAGCAAACACCTACTCATGTATAATACACAAAAGTATTGAGTGTATGGAATGTTGATCCACTAACAGAAAGTGCAAAGCACCGAATATATAGGATGCAAGTGAAACTAGTTTCTAGCAAGTTTCTAGCATCAAAACCGTTATTATTACTGAAAATCAATTCCTGTCATTTTGACATGCATGCACAATAATCCAGATACCAGTATGCATAGGTAAGCATACCTGATGTGTGAACCTTCTATCCGGACTTCCAAATATGCGTGCCAAACCAAAATCTGCAAGTTTCAGCTGTCCATGAGATCCTATCAACAAATTATTTGGCTTCATATCCCTGAAAATGTATAAGCAGAGTTTGAGCTCAGCATAACTACTTTGTACCAATCAAAACCTCATAATACCATACCTATGCAAAACCCATTTCTTGTGGCAAAAAGCAAGACCCTTTAGCGTCATTTGGAGGTAGGATTTTGTATCAGCTGGAGAAAGAAAAATATTTCGATCTCGTATGACAGCTTCAAGGTCCGTGTCCATGAATTCGAATACAAGATGTAAATTCCCTTTATGCGGGAATGCATCGATTAACTCAATAATGTTGGGATCTTTGAGCTCTTTAAGAAGTTTAATTTCTCTGAGTGCTGTAAAGTTGACCCCTTCTTTCTGCTTGCCAAGTCGAATTTTCTTAATCGCAACGGTTTGTCCGGTCTGTCAATGCAATGGATTCATTTTGATAAGAAACACAATGTGGTGACAATACTGCCAGTTTTATCATTGAATAAACGCATACAAAGTTTACAAAACCCATGCTGAAACTACTTAGAAAGCTTATGGATCACTTTCTCAAACTCAATGATCCACACCGTACATGACCCTTTCTAAATAATCATTTGTATTGAAGGAAGGAACGATGATTTGGTAAAGCATCCTAATCAAATTGTTGAGAAATAACCTCCTAGAATCAAATTCAGGAACCCAAAGCAAATAAATGCATGATTACTTTCCAAATTAAATATACCTATACAAATATGTATTTTCCTCTGATTTCAGTGAATTTCTTTGCACTAAAAAAAAAACAAATTTCACAACCCAGAAAACTGAACATACAATAAATCGTTCTTTTCACTGAAAAATCCCAATAAGCTTGTCCAAAAGCTGAATCAGATAGCAGAAGACAGTAGAGGGAAATTACGTGAGTATCAATGGCTTTGTATACAACTCCATAGGTACCTTCACCAAGGATTTCACGCTTCAGATACCTATCGGCGACCTTTTTGGAGGGATCCGGGTCTGTCATTTTTGTTGCTAATGCTAATTTCAGTTCAAAAATTGAGAATTTGCAAGTGGGTCATCTAGACAGCAAATTAGGGCTTTATCAGAAATGAAAATCGTTGAATCGCTGAAGCACTGAAAACGGCAAAATGGGCAGTGCCTGAAATCTAAAACGGCAGCATGCGAATGTTCCAAGGTTCACCCACAAATAATGCCATCGATAATAATCGTCGAATCTATACTTTTTTGTACTTTAATTTTTTGCTTTTTAATTTTGATATTACATTTATAATAGTGTTTTTTAACCATGTGTGAATTTTGGTGATTTTTTTATATGGAGAGTTGGAGACGGTTCGATTTGTAAATTTTAACTTTTAAAAAATTTTTAAAATGCAAAATTGACCTTAGATCTGTGAACAAAATAAATCTGACATTTTAATATGTAAACTTTAATTTTTTAAAATTTTTAAAATACAAAACTAATTTTTCGATTTGTGAACTTTCATAAATCTAATTTTCTGATTTGTAAATTCTCGAAATTTGAATTTAATTCTCCTCAAATTAGAGTATTAATTTTTCTTTTCTCAATTTTTTGTCTTTGATTTGTGTTTTAAAATTAAGAAAAAATTGATTTTCATTATTTTTAAATTTTTTATTTTCATAAATTAAAAAAATAAAAATAAAAAACACAAATCAAATGAATTTTTATTTATTTAAATTCTAAAACTCTAGATATATTTTTTGTGTTGCATAAATCTATTTCACTTTATAGTGTTTTTTAATGGAATAATAAGCATCAGAACTTTAATATTAGGATATAGTTGCATAGTCTGAAAATTTGTTTGGGTGGATTTTTTAAAAATAAGTTTAGTGATTTTTTTTATTTATTAATTATATTTAGATACAATAATATAAAAATATTATTTATTTATTTATTATGTAAAAATATTTTTAATAAAGACTTCAAGACTCCAAACAAAAGTTCCGAATCGTGAGAAAGTAAAATATAATTTCCTTTCCCACTAGCTTACAGTTGCAGTGATTATTCCTTCACAGCGTAAAATAAAATGAATGTTTAGTTGGCAGAAACATAAAATGAAGATTGTCCACAGCCTTACTGGGTAGCTTTGATGAAAAGAAGCACACAAACACCATCAATGATTATGGCTTTAACAGAACAGACATCCTGACTTGCGACCAATTATTGGTAAAAACAAAAATGGAAATTTCAGTGGCTATCAAACAAGAAAGGTTAGGCTAACATTAAATTCTGTGGGACCAGTTTGTCTAATCCAATATCCGTTTTCAGAGTTGTCTTACCCAGCAATGCCACCATTCATCTTCTATCCTCCACACATCCATTTTCTTGGTTCACAGAGCACCACCAACATCCCACATTCATCCTCTTATCTTCCTCTTTCTCCAAACCAGCAGCATTCATTCCTTGCATTCGATGGCTGCTGATTCCTCTTCTGCCAATGCTTTCCTTGAAGAACTAGAGGCCCTCAGTGACTCCCTCTACAAATCACACACAACTCGAAGAACAGCTTCCCTTGTCCTGCCACGAACTTCATCTCCTTCTGTTCCATCTGCCCAAGAAGATGTCAAAGTCAATGCAAAACCTCGATCACGCCGCCTGTCCTTGTCCCCATGGCGATCAAGGCCGAAGCTTGAGGATGCCAAGGCACCACCAACTACTCAGTCACCGGCAGAAACCAGAAAGCTGGATGAGTCGTCCCGTGACGGTGACAAGAAAGGGATTTGGAGCTGGAAGCCTATCCGGGCTTTGTCTCATATTGGAATGCAGAAACTAAGCTGTTTATTCTCCGTTGAAGTGGTTGCAGCACAAGGCCTTCCTTCTTCCATGAATGGCCTTAGGCTCTCTGTGTGTGTTAGAAAGAAAGAGACAAAGGATGGTGCTGTTAAGACCATGCCATCACGTGTTACACAAGGAGCTGCAGATTTCGAAGAGACTCTTTTCATCAGGTGCCATGTTTATGCCACCCAAGCTGGTGGAGCTGCAAAGCAGGTTAAGTTTGAGCCACGCCCCTTTTTGATATATCTTTTCGCAGTTGATGCTAAAGAGCTTGATTTTGGAAGAAGCTCGGTGGATTTGAGCGAGCTCATCAAAGAATCGATTGAGAAAAACCATGAAGGAACACGAGTTCGCCAATGGGACACAAGCTTCAGCTTGTCTGGGAAGGCAAAGGGAGGAGAACTTGTTCTCAAACTGGGATTCCAGATCATGCAGAAAGATGGTGGACTCGATATATATAATCAACTCGAGAATCCAAATTCAAATTCAAATTCAAATTCCAAGACCAGCTCTAGCTCCAGCAAGTTGAGAAATTTCTCATCTTTTGCTCGCAAACAATCCAAGACGTCCTTCAGCATGCCTAGTCCCAGAATGACAAGCAAAAATGATGCACGAAGGCCGGCAGATATTCAAGGAATGGATGATTTGAATCTTGATGATCCAAACCCGAAACCTGAAAAGGTGGAGGATTTCGATCTTCCTGATTTCGAGGTTGTTGACAAAGGTGTTGAGGTTCAAGAGAAGGAAGAAGATGGAGGGGAATCTGAGAAACCTTTACCAGTCAAATCAACTCCTCCAGGTGAAGTTGTCAAGGAAATAGTCCATGATCATCTGCATCTCAATAGATTGAGTGAGCTTGATTCAATTGCCCAGCAGATAAAAGCTCTTGAGTCGATGATGGGAGAAGATGATAAGTATATGAAACTAGAGGACGAGATACAATCGCAAAGGCTAGATGCAGACGAAGAAACTGTGACGAGGGAGTTTCTTCAGCTGCTTGAGGATCAAGACTTTAAAGGATACTCATTCAATCAACCTGAAATTCCACCATTACAACTTGAAGGACAGAAGGAATCTTCTTCTGCAGATGCTGAATCCAAGGTGTATCTGCCTGACCTTGGAAAGGGTTTGGGCTGTGTAGTTCAAACTAGAGATGGAGGCTACTTAGCTTCCATGAATCCATTAGATATGGCTGTGGAGAGGAAAGATACCCCAAAGCTAGCAATGCAGATGTCAAAGCCTTTTGTGTTGGAATCACATCAAAGCGTGACTGGCTTTGAGTTGTTTCAAAAACTGGCTGGTATTGGTCTTGATGAACTCAGCTCTCAAATTTTGTCATTGATGCCCATAGATGAACTTAGGGGCAAAACTGCAGAACAGGTGGCTTTTGAAGGCATTGCTTCTGCCATCATACATGGCAGGAGCAAGGAAGGAGCCAGTTCAAGTGCCGCTCGCATAGTTTCTTCCGTGAAAAGTATGGCAAATGCTTTGAGTTCAGGAAGAAAAGAACGGATTTCGAGTGGCATTTGGAATGTGGATGAAGATCCGGTCAGTGCAGAGAAGCTTCTGGCTTTTGCAATGCAGAAGATTGAATCAATGGCAGTGGAAGCATTGAAAATTCAAGCAGAAATGGCTGAGGAAGAAGCTCCGTTCGAAGTTTCTGCACTCAGCTCAAAGAAAGGGGACATTGAGAGTGGGAAAGAGATTTTGGCTTCTGCTTCTTCACTTGAGGATTGGATCAAAGATAATGCAAGTTCTGAGAGTGAAGCAGAAAAGGCCACACTGATGTTGGTTGTCCAATTGAGGGATCCGCTGAGACGCTATGAAGCAGTTGGAGGGCCTATGTTAGTGGTTGTTCATGCAACACCTACAGAGAAGAAGGAAGAGGAGGAGGAGAAGAAGTTCAAATTAAGTAGCATGCATGTGGGAGGCTTCAAGGTGAGGAGTGGCACAAAAAAGAATTCATGGGACAGTGAGAGACAGAGGCTAACTGCAATGCAATGGTTGGTCTCATGTGGCTTCGGAAAGGCAGCAAAGAAAGGGAAGCAAGCATTGCAAAAGGGGCAAGACCTGTTATGGACTATTTCCTCCCGAATTGTGGCTGACATGTGGCTTAAAACCATGAGAAATCCTGATATCAAGCTTCTAAAGTGATGATGATTCGTTTGTGCAGATTTAAGTATGAGCATAAGCACTGTGTATATGTCTATGCCATGTCAGATATTTCATTGATAGAGGGATATATTACATTTTCTTTTCTTTTCTGCTTCTTTCTCAGTTCATGTTTGTTATTACTTTGGTTGGATCAGACATAAGTACAAAAGCATACCCTTTTTACAAAAACCTTTTGTATACATACGTGATTGTGGCAATACATAATGTTGAGAAGTTACTTACATGAGATTATTTTATCTATGCTTTTATTATTGATATAATATTTTGATGTTTGCACGAATTATGAAGTTACAATAATTGCATTAACACAATGAGAAATGTGTTGTTAAGGGCAGGGTATATAAACATGTTGCCTGAAAAAATTGAAAAGAAAAAAAAGCAAGCGAATTAAACAAGTATATATACAGCATAAGTATAAATAAGTTTCACTGAACCATGCATTGGAGGTCACCATGCTCTTGATCCGTTTCATCTTCTTCCGTTAGTTGCAGGGATCCAGCTTGTGTTGTGGAAACGGGGCGGATTTCCCAAACCGGGTTCCTTTTATTGGCTTTAGGCCCAGGACCAAAAAAAAAAATAAAACACACTCCTACTCGCTATCCACTCTCGAGCGGGACATAGAGCACATATGCTGGTTCAATCTAGAAGCATCTTTTATATCAGATAAAACCCAACCAACCTCTCTCTCTCCTAATCCTAATCGTCTTAGGGTTTTTATCATTTTTTCATTCACTGCCTTCGCACTCTCTCGCACTCACTCTTCCTTCTTCCACGAAGGTAATTGTGAATTGGATAATGATAATAATAATAATAATAATAATAATAATAATAACCTCATCAATTTCTTATCATATCTGTTTTGCTCTGCAGTGCAATGGCGACAGCTCAGCTAACAGCATCCTCAATTTCCTCGAGGAACGTGTCGTCGTTCGAAGGGCTTCGACCTTCGGCCGTTCAGTTCCCCTCCGTCGTCAGAATTGGAACCCTCACCCAAAGGTCCTTCCGGGGTTTGTTTGTGAAAGCCGCCACTGTTGTTGCTCCAAAGGTTCATTTTTTACTTCAAAGTTTCTGTTTATAATTATTATTAGGATAGAGAAATTTGTTGTAATTCGGTTAAAACAGTACTTTAATTGTGCAATAGTTTTTGTTTAATTACTGTATATGTTGGGAATATTGTAGAAGTTTGATATTGTCACTAGCATTTTAGAAGATTAGAAGATGGAATTAAACACTTGTTTTTCAGGGTTTGACTTAGTATATGCAGTGCGAGCACAATTTATTTGCTTAAAATACATAAGTATAGTACAAAGCTGTTTAAGAATGCAAACACTCCTGAATCAAAACAGCTTCAGGGACCAGCATTTTTTTTATTTTAGGTATTTTGGTCAGGATTAAAGTTTGTATTTTTTTTTTTCACTTAATTTCTTTTCTCTTTTCCGCTGTTCTCAATTGAAGTTGGATTATTCTACCAAATTACTACATGATTGTCGGATAATTAGTGATATGTAAGCCTGGAGATTTTTATTACAAAAGTTTGGAGTACTCAATGTATGGGTTTTGTAATCCATTCCTGTAATGTCCCTGAGTGAGTGTTTCTCTTGCAGTACACTGCTATTAGGCCTCTTGGCGACAGAGTACTGGTTAAAATTAAGGAAGCAGAAGAGAAGACGGACGGAGGAATTCTACTTCCTTCAACTGCTCAAACAAAGCCACAGGGTGGTGAAGTTGTTGCTGTTGGAGAGGGGAAATCATTTGGGAAGAGCAAAATAGAAATTAGTGTGCAGGTATAGCTGATCTCTTAGAATCAATTAGCTTTTTAGTTATTTATCTTTTTCTTTTCTATTCTTTTTCATGGCAGTGTGATATTCTTGCCAATCTTAACTTATTTGATGCTTTTCTTTGTACAGACTGGTGCACAAGTTGTGTATTCGAAGTATGCTGGGACGGAGGTGGAGTTCAATGGGGCAAAGCATCTTATACTGAAGGACGATGACATTGTTGGTATCCTCGAGACCGAAGAGATCAAGGATCTTAAACCGTTGAATGATAGAGTCTTAATACAGGTTTGATCCTATCTTAGTTAGAGAGCAGGATTTGATCATTTGACAATCATATATTTGTATTTCTTCAATTCTTATGGTTTATACTTTGGATTGACATTTATTATCCAAAAGTGTAGCCTTGTAAGGCACCTGATAGTTATAACAATATCTAAACCTTTCTATTGGTTCATTTCTGACTGCAGGTTGCACAAGCAGAGGACAAAACTGCAGGTGGTTTGTTGCTTACCGAAGCAACCAAGGAGAAACCTTCGATCGGAACAGTAAGTTTTTTTTATTACTCTCTTCTTTGTAAAGGTAGTACACTTTACCCAATAACTCTAATGAATAAGATTGCTTTGAGGCCTGTTTGGTACCCTGAAAATAAGTATAATTTATTAAGAAAATCTTGAATATAGATGACACTGAAAAAAACAAAAAGCAAACAGATACTTTTTTCATTGGCCCCTTATTTAGTGCAGTAAACAATAACTTTGACTGAACAAAATCTGTTGTAATGTGTTGAATGTTGTTAGGTGATTGCGGTGGGCCCAGGGCCTCTTGATGAGGAAGGTAACAGGAAACCGTTGTCTGTTAATCCTGGGAACACAGTCTTGTACTCCAAATATGCTGGGAACGACTTCAAGGGAAAAGATGGTTCGGACTACATTGCATTGAGGGTCTCAGATATCATGGCTGTCCTTTCCTAGTAACAAATTGTTCTGTTTTGTAACTTGAAAAATTTTGTGTTCTTGAGGAAAATGGATTATTATTTTATCTATGATGACAATTGAAACATAGCTCATTGCAATTATCTTAGAAAATCTACAAACTTCTGGTACTGTCAATTGCTTTCCAGTTGTCTGTAATTTCCACCTCACCTCAATGTTCTAAAAGCATGTAGGGAATCTTTTAGGGTATTTTAAAACCATTGTAATCAATGGTAGATTAAATAGAGAACAGTATAATTTCTAGATTCGAGAAATTACAAGGTGTTCATTTAATTTCGGGCCTGAAAATTTTAGCCTTCATCAACGTTATGCACACTATAGGTATGGTTCATCATGCACTATGCTAATTTAATAGTTTAATTTGAATTACACCAATTTCAACATTCCTTATGGCAATATATTTTCTTTGCCCTCTACCCCCACCTTCCCCTCCTCTCCTGTGCTCTCGTTTGGATCCAGTACTGCACCTTACTAAGGTGATCTGCTGTCTATCGAAGGCAAAGTGATTTTCAATCTTAACTCTGCATGATGATGGCTGTCACCATTGCAGCTGGCCACTTCTTCGGCCCCAATTTCCAGGTCTAGCTGGGCAAGAGGATAAAACTATTGCTTTTGGACAAGGCTTCGAGTACCTTTCACCACGTAATAAGAACCATTAATGTGGTACTTATTAGCATGAAAAGATGTTAGGCTTCTGCTTCTTCACTTGAGGATTGGATCAAAGATAATGCAAGTTCTAAGAGTGAAGCAGAAAAGGCCACACTGATGCTGGTTGTCCAATTGAGGGATCCGCTGAGATGCTATGAAGCAGTTGGAGGGCCTATGTTAGTAGTTGTTCATGCAACACATGCGGAGGAGAAGGAAGAGGAGGAGGAGAAGTTCAAATTAAGTAGCATGTATGTGGGAAGCTTCAAGGTGAGGAGTGGAACAAAAAGGAATTCCTGGGACAATGAGAGACAGAGGCTAACTGCAATGCAATGGTTGGTCTCATAAGGCTTTGGAAAGGCAGCAAAGAAAGGGAAGCAAGCATTGCAAAAGGGGAAAGACCTGTTATGGACTATTTCCTCCCGAATTGTGGCTGACATGTGGCTTAAAACCATGAGAAATCCAGATATCAAGCTTCTAAAGTGATAATGATTCGTTTGTGCAGATTTAAATATGAACAGCACTGTGTATATGTCTATGCCGTGTCAGATATTTCATGGATAGAGGGATATATTACATTTTCTTTTCTTTTCTTTTCTGCTTCTTTCTCAGTTCATGTTTGTTATTACTTTGGTTGGATCAGACATAAGTGCAAAAGCATACCTTTTTAACAAAAACCTTTTGTATACATACGTGGTTGTGGCAATACGAATGTTGAGAAGTTACTTACATGAGATTATTTTATCTATGCTTTTATTATTGATATAATATTTTAATGTTTGCATGAATTATGAAGTTACAATAATTGCATTAACACAATGAGAAAGGTGTTGTTAAGGGCAGGGTATATATATACATGTTGCCTGAAAAAAAAAAGAAAAAAAAAAAGCAAGCGAATTAAACAAGTCAACCAATAAAAACTGTGTTTTCTTACACAAGTGGCAATTTATGTATCATGAGTTTTATGTGAACAAGTATATATACAGCATAAGTATAAATAAGTTTCACTGAACCTTAAATTTATCTACACAGAAGAGAAGAATCTTGGAAGATTCAAGTGTACACGCGTTTACAGCGACACCAAAATGCAGTTCCTCCACCTCGGCCACGGGCAACAGCTATTTCGTCATCAATATAAAACCAGATGAAGAAAGGATCCTTAGTACTTGGTTCCCTGTCTTCCTTTTTCCCTAGGTTGATCTGTAAAGGTCCTAAGGGTCCAACTTTTATTCTAAGGTTCTCAAAAATGAAAGCCAGTATTCTCTTTTTCCATGAAAGCCGTCCTTCGAATGTTAATTGTCCAATCGGTCCAAGGTATACACCATTTTCAATCCTCTTTGCCTAACATTTCACAATACTAGTTTAGAAACAAACAATCACAAAACCTGCTGAGCTTTCTCTGAAGATATTGTAGACAAAAGTTGATGATTGAAATATACAACTACAAAAAATTAGAATAACAAGTAACAACAGTAATAATTGTAATACGAGTTTGCTTGAATGAGAAGGGATAAAGCGAATCAATAACAGATGCGAGTGAAATAGACACTCCAGAAAAAACTGTTAACTAAGATGCAGAACTGCAGAAGGGTCTTATGTGAATGAAATGGATACTTGATATAATGTGTCCTCCCTCCCTACATATGAGCTATTACTAACTGCTTTGACACAACATTCATAGTCAAGTTTTATTTAACAGTTCTCTCTTGCCCTTAAAAAACTGACTAATCTATCTTACTTTATCATTTAAGTTGAAGTAGCTCCCCAACTAGGATGGAGGATACAATTAAAGATCGTCTTCACCCGAAGTGGACCATATATCCCTTCCCCTCCAGATGGTGCAATACTGCAATGCTTGACTCAATTATTCTTCTAAAAGCTTATACAGAAAATACATTGTGTTTGATATTGGATATAAACCAGTATTATCAAAGGCAATGAAAAACTAACTGCAATATGAACTGACAATCAATGTACAGAGAAACAGTTTATCCCTCGTGCCCAAAGATGCACTTATCAGTTATCAATAACATTCTTCTGATGTTTCTTGCTTTATTATAAATAGCACAAAATAACAAAGAACATTGAAAGCTTCTCATAGACAAAAATGTGGTGCTAGCATCAGGTGAAAAATAGATAGATAATACAAAGTGAGACTTACAGCAGCATCAAACCTCTGAATAGCTGTGAGAGGAAAATATCGACCCCCCTTCAATTGTTTCTAAAACGCCGCACAAAAGTATGGTAAGTATAAATTGCCAAGCACAAGCATGCAAAGGGAGAAACAGAATTATAGCCAAAGAAGAACGAGCAAACAAAAAAGTGATAGAAATATGTTCACCTCAGCGGTGAAAATTAGCATCCATGTCCTCCCAGGGGATTCATTGCCACCCAGGGTTTCAAGAAAGCCAGAAGGATCAATTTTCGCTTTCTCAATGACAGAAAGTGCAGACAGAATCTTCTCTGCTGCTACCTTTCTCGTCTTAGCTGCATCTTTTAGCACTTTTACACTTTCCTCTACTTCCTAAGCAGACATGAAAATAAATAAATAAAGCATATCAAATTCAAATAAAAACACCAAGGAAACTCGAAGCAGGGCAAGAATCATTGCCTGAAAAGCTACCCTAAGGATTCAAAATTCATCATCTTGACTATTCCAAGAGAATCAAACCGAACTGAAAAGAAGGCAGAGGAAAAAGTATACCTTGCTGGGTTTGTCGTCCTCAACAACAAGTGGGGTTGAGGAAAGTTGTTCTCTTTCAGTGTCATCAAGGGTCGCTCTGGTTCTCGTTCTTTCTCTGCGAAATTTAACAGGGTGGTGATACTGATAGTTCGTTCCTCCGAATCTGTGAGGAGTGGCATTCTTGTTTTTAGATTGTGCTGAGAGCTTTGATGCTTTATGGGATCTTATCAATGGACACCAACTTGGGAAGGATTTAATCCACAACACATGAGATGGTGCTGTTTGCAAGCTCATCATGGCCATTAAAATAGAAAATAAAAATATTTTGATATTGTTTTCGGGCTCAAGCAGATGCATTATTCTATTTCTCTTCTTATGTGGTCCTCAAATATTTATTATCATTATTAATTAATAATTATCATCGTTAGCCGCTGAAATTCGTGACACAAAAAAGAAAGAAAGAAACAACAGCCTCTAATAGTAATACCACATTTCCTCCGCTTAGTGTCACTTCGTATTTGCTTTTTCAGTTTCTTCAACTTATAACGGTACTCGCAATAAGAATTGAGAGAGTCAAAACCGTACTTACAAATGAGGTTATCTTGGTTTGAAATTTAATGTGTAATTTCACACATCAAACTCATCCAAAACTATGTAGTCCAAATTGAGTCAATTTGACTAAAAACACATTTAATATTTATGTCTCATTAATTTCTAAATGAAAAGTGTTAAGGAACTAGCAAATTTTGTAATTTGTAACCATCAATTAGGCATTATTAGTATTTTTAATGATGTAAGATTACATCTAATAGTATAGAATTGCTTATTTTTCTTTTACTGGTTTAAATACTAACAAGATTTTAATAAAACCGCTGGCCCATTTGCTTCTCAAAAGCCAATTCAGCATTAATTATATCGAAAATATTTGGTAACAAAAAAATTAGTCAAAAACAGCCAAAATTTATTTTATTTAGTATTCATTTTTTGTCTCCAATACAAATTCTAACTTTTTTTGTTTTCCTTTTTTGTCTCCAATACAAATTCTAACTGTTTTTTTTCTTTTTTTAAGCAATACCGGATTATATATAATATATGTGTGACAGGATTAGATTCCGTATTTAAAGCTTAGCAGGATTAGATACACCGATTAGGTTTACTGAATTTTTAAACACGGATATTATACTTATGAAGTGATGATAGAATATAACAAAAGAACACACACAGTGATATAATATAACATTTTAACCGAATCAACCCAGAATGCGAGGTTAAATCAACACTTTTTTGGCTGACGAAATTAAAAACAGATTTTAACAAGACAACCAGTAGAGCCCCCAACATCCGTGATCTGCCCTTATGCCCAAGTGCAGAGCCATCTTTTATTATGGCTATTAACCATATTTAAAAATTAAAATATCGAAACGTTATAGTAACTATTTATTTGTTGACCAATTAACAAGTCTTACTTTACCGGGACAAAATATATCCTCAACCACGCCACATACTTACAATGAGAATTATGAGCAATCCCCTTGAACAATTTTGGCAGCTAAAAAATATTATCACTTCACAGATGCGATCAAGAAGACTCATTTAACCACTATAGACGGTGGTAACCCACTTGAAAATTCATAAAAATTTCACAAGAGAATACACCAGAGAGTAAAATCACATCAACATAAAAATAAATATACTGGTCAACTGTGGATTGGAGATTTGTTTAATTATGTCAAAATATGAGAATCATAAGATTCTGCTGCTACGAACTAAGGTGGATTGATCCAAAACCACCGAAAAGATACTGAACCAGCCAAGCAAGGCCTTTCTAGGCCTCATACAACTTACAAGTACATGGTAGCAGCGTGTCTATAAATATCTGCCTCTGGTGGAAGGAAAAGTAAGTATTTTAAATAAATATATTTGTAACTCATGATGTCGACAATGCCTCAACGCTGCAAATCTACTTATCTGTGCAAGAATCCCATCCTGTTCACATAAACTGCTCTTAGACCACAAGTATCTCAGCAGGTTTTCTGAAAAGTAACAGACTATAAACAAATGACAACTGAATCTTTTCTGCAGTCCACATGCAAGTGAGTGACGCAGTTGCAAAATTGATTTGTTGGTCTCGTGAAAACATTCTTTAGCACATAAACACACCGTAGAACTCCAAGATGATCTGTAGTTCTGTACACATTTGACATTGAAACATAGTGCCACAAATTTAATCATTTTCTCTGTCAATAATCATACACATCTTAGATTGCCTAATGCCAAATATTTTATATTTCAGTTCCGAAAACCAGTTTCCCGGTCAAATTTCCACACACATGACCATTTTTGTAAAGAATGAACAGTGTGCAAAGGTCCCATCCATTCCAGTTAAGCTAAAGTAAATGCAAAAGTTCATGAAAATCAAGTCACATATATGCAAGGCCTGCAATCATCAAAAGCAAGAAGCATTTACAGAATTTACTATTCTTTACCTCTAGACAAAATTGGTAGAAACTCACACACCAGTGACTTTCCCAACCGCAACAGTTTTTCCTGCAGCACAGCATAAACCATAAGGCTTCTGCATATAGTATTATCACACTTCCAAGAAGAAACAAACACCATTACTTAATTCTTACCTTCACTGCGAAGAGTGAATCTCCCTAGTTGCGGAAAATCAGAAAACTTCTCAACACATATCGTGTTACTAACCTGTAAGAACATTTTCCGAAAAAACTGAAATGCATTAATATTTGGAAAAAAAAATTTCAAAAAAGCAGCAGCAATTGGTTTCCTCTTGGATTTGAGACAGGAATTCTATGAAACCATGCTGAAGTATAACCTTTCATATCTCTAGAAGCCTAACATAGAAGGACAACATAAAATAAAAAGAAATTACTTCCAAGTATTTAAAACAACAAAATGCACCTGAACACGGCACACAACAACAGCACCATTCTTCACAAATAGCACTTTCTTTTTCATTGGTTTCTTTGTCTTTGGATCTATTTGCTGTAACAGCTCAACAATTTCACATTCTTCAACAACAGAGTGTATATGCAATACAGCCTTGTACCCAGCAGTAAAAATAGCCTACAGATTTTAGATAGATTTTAATGTCCCTGACTAATTAATATGAAGGGATAAATAAAAAAAAAATTAAAAAATTAAAACAATCTAACAAGCAAATGCAGAGGGAGAGACCATACATACATTGTCCAGCAATTCAAGGATTTGCAGCTGAGCAACAAACTCAGTAACAGTTGGCACTGGATTTGCTGCAACAGGAACAGAAACGCAAAACAACATAAGAACATCATACAGAAAATGTGTAACCAACTAGCCACATGAAGACACTACAACATTAATTGGGGAGAAAAAAATTGGACCCCACAGTAATTGTCTAGAAATGGCACACATGCAGTTGAGAAAGGTTGTTCTATCACCATTCTTCAACCATTATCCTAAATTCACATAATTTCTAAAACCCAGCACAACCAAAGAATATTTCATGAATCAGTATTCTATGGTTCACATGATTCAAACTGAAAAAGCAAAGCAATAGTACATTAATTGTGACATCAATCGTCTTACGGTAACCTATGAAATAAGGGATTATTCAAGTCACAAAAAACTTGTTTTCCACATTGCTCTAAAACAGTTCATGCAGCTATAGTTTTTTAAACGCGCCTTTTCTTCATGTAAAATTCTCCCAGTAGATAATAAGAACAGCACAACTTTCGAAGTCCAGCAAAATACTTCAGCAATTTTTGGTGTCGGGCAATGGGGGAATCCTTACCAACACTAGACAGAACAAACCCAGATAATATATCCTCCTCTTCAACACCTGATAACCTAATCCGTAAATTTTCACCAGGTCCTGCACGCCTAACCCGATTTTCATCAATGAATACAGCAACAACTTTAACTTGATCCTGCAAATTATTGCACCAATATCACATTTCGCTTTCGGCAAAAAACTAAAATATATATATATATATATGTTAAAATAAAGAGATTAAAAAAAAACGACAGAAAGATAAAGCTCACAACACCCTAAGGTGGCGTTTGTGTTAGTGAACATGTCCCATCAAGACATAGACACAGTGCTATGCGTATGGTGTTTGTTTGGTGAGACACAAAATTATGAAAGACACGGCTACACACAACTCTACCCATAAATGACGTATTTCGTGTCTTCAAAAACGATGAGAATCAAATAAAACTTGAGACACTGAACTTTTGTATAATCTTTTCACTCGGTCTTTTGATAATCCCAACCATACCCCTTTCATTTTCTACCTAATGTCCTCTCCAGTCTTTCTTCATCTTCAAGCTTCGACGGCCACCGCCTTCCAATCTCTGGCTGTTCGTCTTCTCCAAGGTTTGTACAACTTTTCTTCTCGTTCCTTTTCAAGATCTTGGCAACGATTGGGAACAACTACTGATTTAGCGCCACGGAACGACCACAGATCTATGGTTCTGCCTCTCCTCCCCTCTCTGCGTCTTCATTGTCTCTTCTTGTGTCGTTTGCATCTCATCCTTCCTTTCCCGTCCAATGTCGTCTCCGTCGCTTGATTCACTTTACATTTGTTTGAATTTTTTATTTTTATCATTTGAGATGAGATTGAATTTGATTTGGATTTATGTAAAAATAAAAATTGATGGTTCTAGAGTGAAATAGAAATTGATGCATTGAGATTGGTGAGTTTGACAGTAAACTGTGATTTCTTGTTTCCTTTGCCTTCCTACTATTTTTCATTTGGGATGAAATTCAACTTTTTTTTTGTTAATTTTACATATTAAATTTAGTTTGGATTTGGGTTTTGTTGCTTTTAGATTTGAAGATGTTGGTGATTTTTGATAATTCTAAAAGAAAACTGAGAAATGTAAAAATAGTGGTGGTGTTGAAATAATGAGGATAAAATTGACATTTTACTATAATTATAAATTGTGTGCTCTGTTCTGTCTAACTTACCAAACAAAATATAAAATGTCAATGTACTCTTGTGTATTTATGTCTGTATCTATTAAACTGAGACAGCAACTAAACACAGCATAATATATTTAAATCACCTTATTTGGCATGACCAACAAGGAATCTCCCTCACGGACACTGCCAAATTCCACTTTCCCCATAACGACAGTTCCCATGTCTTTGAATTTATCAAGTATAGGCATCCTACACAATTCAAAAGTAAAAATTTTACTAAAGCTGAAAATTTAAAATAAAATTAGGAACCTACAAAGGGATTTAGAAGGGGGAATAGATAAAAAATGTTCTCAGAAACATATTACCTGAAAGGACCATTGGGGTCTCGTAGAGGAACTTCAACAGCATCAAGCGCTTCAAATAAGCAAGGGCCATCCCACCATGAGCAAATGCTTTTATCCACTCTTGTTTGCAAGTTGGTGCCAATCAGACCAGATATTGGCAAAAACATGACATCTGGAAAGATGATATAATAGTTAGTAAATAACTTCAAAAATACCATGATTGATCAGGAATGAAATGCATTCAAGCACTTAAGAACATGCCCAATTATACAATCTAGATCCAGGAATGAAAAAACATTCTATGAACTACACACAACCTTAAGAACATGCCCGAGATTCCAAACCTATAAAGCACTTTGCCAAAGAAACTACCAGCATTTCAGCCTCCTTAATGTCCCAAGCTTCATCAGCATTGAACAGGACAAATAACATTCACCACTCAAATTGAGAATAAGAAATTTTCAAGAAATGTGCCAAACATGTGTTGATAAGACATTTGGAGGCTCCAGTTAGGAGTGAATTAAATGAAGATAATGTGGTAGGAGACAAACTATAGGGGAAATTATAAAGAGATTACAAATTAAAAAATGGTATAAACATGGAGATGACCCATAATATTCATTTGATCTAATATGACCCACAGTGTTTCTCTTGCCCTTATTTTGGTTGAAATATGATAACTGGAATGTCACTCCCATCATGCTTCAAAATTAATAATGTTCTCTATGTTGAAGCAAAATAGTCCACTCACATGGCCACTCTGGCCCACACAAATACATCCACAACCCAAAAACTAAAAACATATTAATTAATTAGAATGACAAGCAAATATTCCTCAGACAAATCAAAGGCAAATACCTTTCTTCACATTGTATCCTGATTGTCTCAAAAATGGAATCATCTTTGACTCAATCTCATCATACCTAGAAGCACACCAGCAACAAGGAATCTCATTAATATCAGATAGAAAGGTGAATCAAGGCATAAAGCGCGCACAAGAGAGAGAGAGAGAGAGAGAGAGAGAGAGAGAGCACCTTTCTTTTGCCCAATTCACAGTTGGATCATCCATTTTATTTACAACAACAAGCAGCTTAGTCACACCCAATGTTTTTGCAAGCTGGACATGTTCACGAGTTTGTCCACCTCTCTCATATCCAGTTTCAAATTCTCCCTTTCGAGCAGAAATTACCTGATTATTGAGAGAGTCACAGAAAGGCACATATAAATATATACCCGTCAAGAAGCATCTGATAGAAGATCAAGAAACAAAGTATGGCATTATAGATCAACTAACCAACACTCCAACATCAGCTTGAGATGCACCACTAATCATGTTAGGAACATAGCTTTTATGACCCTGCAATAATAATGGAACTTAAGATATATCTTCCAACAAAACCAGTTTTTTTAAATGATCATATAATTATAAAGATATAAGCACATGGAAAATAGATCTGAGGATAATTTTCCAGCAATATAGATACTCACAGGTGCATCCAAAATTGTAAACCGTGTTGACTCTGTCTCAAAATGAGCTCTTCCAACTTCAACTGTTTTTCCCTGCAATTATTACAAACTTACAACTTTACCCTGATTATGAGTTCTAAGCTAACCAAAAATATGAACGGGGAAAATACAAATAAATTATAAAATTATCCATACCTTCACTCTCTCCTCCTCATTTGTGTCCATTATATAAGCCATATACCTACCAAACAAGTTCCAAATTATTAACTTCGATATAGATTAAAGACACAACATGAACACCCAAAAAACCCTTACAATTATATGGCTTTAAGTGTCCATGATTCAACTAAAGACAGATAGTTAGAAACACTAAAAACAAAATAATTGGGAAGGTTCACATGCTGAATTTTGAAAAGTAAAAGAATCTCATGTAACAGAACAACTAACAAGTGTACAACAAAAAACAGACTTGAGAAAATACGCAAATCAGCATGCCACATTTGTCATTGAAAGATAGAGATAAAGAGGCAGAGCGAGAGGTTTCAATAATATTTACAGTTTTGCAGTTGCAAAGAGATAAAGCATTCAAAAGGGAAAATAAAATAATCACACTAACAGTGTAAATCTCAAACAGCACATTACACAACAGTGTGACACAATTATAAGAATATAAGTAAAAGGATCTGATAGCTATTCACAAGTCTAAGTTAAAAAGCCAAATGGACATAATTGGTGGAGCTTAAGTGAATGTTCTATTCCCATGACTTTGCGCATACTACAGGACTGCATACCCATTAATGAACTTGTTTGATACTTATTTGCACCTATATTATGTTGTCGTGTTAAAGCAGTAGAGCAACAAGGGGACACAGGTCACCTTCAATTAACAAAACAAAGTAAATGGGCTAACCAGCTTTCTCGACTTTTATCTTTAGCTTCTTTCTCATATTTCTGTATAGTCCTTTCATCAACCTGACCACTGAGGAAAAGTATCTGGCCTCCGGTTGTTGACTTACCAGCATCTGGAAGAAGAAATACAAGAACAAATTACAGCTAGAACAGCAGTAATTTTAAAATAACAATAATAACAGTAGTAAAAAAAATTCATTTAAATATTCTGTATAAACATGGAATGCTGATGTAAAAAGGCCATCTTTAACCCCATAATAATACAAAAGCCAATGAACCCTGTGTTCATCCTGAATAATGAATAAGGCCACCCAAGTCCCATGGGCATTCTTCTAGACTTTATAAGCCAGTGAAAAAGAAGCAGCGAGCATAATTCCTTCATTAATCGATTAGTAGGATGAACATCTAAACTTCAATGATCTTTAAAAACTACAAGCAGTTGAACAGTCATTTAATCTAATGCAGATGAACAACAATTCACCCAAAAACAGAATGGCAATCAAATCTGAACAAAGAAGGCTCAAAGTAAACCCAGTAACTTATATATTGATAAAGGAACAGTGAGGAACTCATCAGCTTACCAACATGGCCAATGAATACAACATTCAAGTGCCTTTTTCGGTTGTCAAGCTCATCTTCTTGATCTTGTACAGGATGAATTTCTCTATTTCTCACTACAAATCAAAGCCATAGAAAATGGATGTTTATATCTTCATTGGCAATGAGATGGATATTGATATCTTCATTGGCAATGAGCAGTCTTACTTCAAAAGATCAATATAAAATATAATCACATACTTGAAAAGTAAATTCATTTCCCAATTACCTGTTGGCTCAGCCTGGTTAGGCTGTGCCTGAACCTCCTGCTTTGGATCTGAAACCAAAGGAATAAAGGGGGCAAGGTACAACCAAAGTAAAATTCCTCATATAATGCTCTTCGTCATTAATTTATACTATCAAATATAACACTAATGTGGTGACATAGCAGCAACCACAATAAAACAACCAAAAAGAAACATAGGTGATGTATCGTTCATTTCTCAAAGTCCCAATAAACGAGTACAACATTACATCAAGAAGATACAAAATTATTCATTATTATTGAATGACGAGTGATGGCGTGCAAGTAATTAAACTTAAAGGGAGGACAAGTGAAATTGGATGCAATCTGTTTTTACATTCTACAAACATATACTTCTCAACAACAATAATGGGCAAGCAGGCTCCTCTGGTTCTAACAGAACAATAAGCACAACACGTCTTGTTGACGAAACCTAACTGTGGACAATCTGTGCACTCCATTTGCATTTTCTATCATAATTCACTCAAGACCAAATGAGCATTTATAACCTACAAAATACTAAGTAGTAACATCAGATTCTAAAAAAAAAGACTCGCATAAGGGGAACGAAAAGTGAAACTCGTGTTCTCACATTTTTTATAATGTCTTTTAGGGCATTGTTATAGCTGTTGATGATAGCTTTCTGACTAAAACAATTTTTCTGAACAAATAAAGTTGACAATCAACTGTGTTGACTGGGAACCAAAAGGTGCTATTATATGGAGCATTAATACATGCATGTTAGGAAAAGATCTCATAAAAAAAAAAAAAAACAATTTTAACCGGTATGATAGTTGTAAGTATAGTGTGCAAATGAAAGCCAAACAGAAAAAGAACAAAAAAATAAAAAAGGAAACAAAAATGCAAAACTAAAACTAAGAAAGGACAGCAAAGCAACGAAGCTTTAAGTTCAATGATGATAGAGTTTTGACATTAACGAGATTTATTTTCTCCAAAAAGATAAAACAAAAAAGAAGGCACAGGGAAACACCGAATCAACCATTTCCTTACTAGTTACTACCAACCTTCATCCATCTCATTAGATTTCTCAATTTCTTCAATCTTTTCAGATTTATCAACTTCTTCTGGCTTTACATCATCTGGAATTACCACCCCATTATTGTCTTCTGCTATAACACAGTCAAGAATGCATAGAAAGATCAAAAAAATAAAAATAAAAAGAAGTAGAAAAAACCCAAAAAAAAAAAAAAAACACACACACACACACACACAGAGAAATCAACAGGCCTTTGGGTTACCTGCTGAGTCAAGCTGCAAAGAACGGATGTCTTCCTCGATATCTACGATTGAAACAGAACAGACACAAATTTCCTAAGTTTCTTAAAACCCGAGAGTAGAGTTTTTTATGCGACGCAGGAAAAGCAATAATCCTTCGAAAATTAAACTCTCCTTTATTTTATTTTTTTGAATGGAATTAGAATAATATAAATTATAACCTAAGCGACTATCTATCCAAATAAAGATCGCCGCCATAACATGCAACTCAGCTTACATTAATTCAACTATTGCCACAACCAGACTATAAAACTAGCTGCGAAACAAAGTAACACAACGCTGTAAACATGATATCTGTGCGAAGCAGACAAGTTAAGATGATAGCACTACATAGGCAGAATAGGAACTTGCAAATTGGAACATCGCAAGCAAAAGCAATCGAAGTAAAAGCATATCGATTCGTTTGCGATCGTTTGAATTAACGATAATAGCTATCGGAAGCTGAGAGCATGCAGATCTAAAACAGATTAAGAAGAACGGTGCGCGGTTAATCGGAAAGAAGGGAAGGGATTGGTACTTACCCATAGTGAAAAGAGCAGAGTAAGATTCTGCAGCGGAACGAGGGTTTCGGAGAGCACACGGAACAAGGAAGCAAAATGCGTGGGAGGCTTGTGTTACTGGAAGTCTCTTCTATTCTATTTCCCCTCTTGTGTGACTTGTTACTTGCTTAGTGGGGGAATCTAAA
The DNA here is from genome assembly GCF_000817695.3 of Arachis duranensis. NCBI lineage: Eukaryota > Viridiplantae > Streptophyta > Magnoliopsida > Fabales > Fabaceae > Arachis > Arachis duranensis. Next base: position 128,261,302 of record NC_029774.3, read on the forward strand.
CTCTCTTTCTTTTCTTTTCTTTTCTTTTTTTATAATAATTCTATTGTAAATTTGTAATCTCACCAATTATTTTTAAAAAAAATAGTAAATAGTAATAATTAATAATATTAAATTTTTTTATATATAATATTAAAAAAAATATAACTTACAAAATTTTATAAATTAAAAAAACTAAAAACTGCATTATGTATTAGATATTTGAATTATTGTTGCTCTTGTTAACAAATAGCCCATTCTAATAATTAATAAAAATGGTTCTATTATACTAGCCCAAGCCCATACTATTAATTAAAGTAACCCTAGTACATTTTTCAAATATTTGTTTCAAACTATCATAGGCATAGCGCCACTTTTCTCTCTCTTTGAGTGATTTCCAAACTTTTGGTCTTCTACTCTTCTACTCAATAGGTTTAATATTTTTTTTAAGAAAATAATATATATGCAATTATTTTTGTTTTTTTTTGTTAGATAGTTCAAGTTAAGTTAAAAATGTCAAAGATGAAAACAATTCACTCATTTTTCAAGAGAAAAGAGAGAATATATGATGAACAAAATTCAGCTTCAGATTCTTTGAGTAATGTTCAAAATATTATTGAACAACCTGTGACACAACTTGTTGAGCAAGATATTCAACCCCCTGCTTCCAAAATAGCAAGGACTGAAATAGATCAAGTTAATATTGATACATTGATGCGTGATCCCGGAAAGCGTCCGCAAATTTGGAATTATCCTATCAATCAACAAGATGAAATCCGTAGAGCATACATAAAGTTTGGACCATATCAATTTATTATGGATGAGTACCCTCTTTCTGGTCTAGAAAGTCATCCTCGTCGTTTCAAAGCTCATTGGTTTAAGAGTTTTTCTTGGCTAGAATATTCGCCAGAAGTGGATGCTGCATTTTGTCTTCCATGCTATTTATTTTCTAGAAAATCAAGTCCATTCACATAAGGAGGATTTCGCAATTGGAAAAAAGTGAATAATGGAAAGGATTGTGCATTTTTATCTCATGTGGGTAAATCTCTTAATTCTCCTCATAATATTGCTGTTAAGTCTTGTAAAGATTTGCTCATCAATTACAGCTAGCTCTTGTTGCCGCGGCTAAAGAAGTTGTTGATGTTCATGCTTTTTTCCAAAGTTTGAGTAATATTATCAATGTTGTGTGCTCTTCTTGCAAACGCAATGATGAATTACGATCTGCTTATGCAACTGAAATTTTCCATTTAGTTGCAACTAATCAAATTGAAACAGGAAGAGGAGCAAATCAAATTGGCACATTAAAAACATCAGGAGATACTAGGTGGAGCTCTCACTTCAACTCAATTTGTAGCCTTTTACGTATGTTTGGAGCAATAACTTCAGTTCTGGAAGATTTGGCTACTAATGGATCTACATATTCTCAACGTGGTGATGCTACTTATGCTCTTAAATCTTTATTATCATTTGATTTTGTTTTCATTTTGCATATAATGAAAGAAATCATGGGAATCACTGATTCAGATTTTCTATTCTTGACAAATTCAAAAATTTTATCCCTCCAAAAATTGCCAAAGAAGAAAAAGAATTAAACTTAGAAGTCTATTTTCCAAAAAAATGTTGATGCATAAGAACATTGAGGAACAAATATTAAAAAAAAACAATGAAATGAAGAAGATAAGATTTAACTCATTTAAGTCTCTCACTACTATAAGTTATTATTTTTGTTGACATCATCATTGAATTTGTTTTTTTTTTTCATTTTTATTGGTATTACCAATCAAAATGAGAATTTAAATTTGTATATATTTTGGCTGGTATTGCCATAGAAAATATTGTAAATTTTGTTTTCGTGTTTGAATTTTGATACCAAAAAATACAACTAAATACATAAATTGGTAATTTTTTTTATCTAAATATAAAAAAATTCATATTCTTTGTGAGTAATTAGGTGCTATGAGGCAGCAGATTTGGTGAGTTATAATCATTAATAATGTATTTAATAGTGTGAGATTTCATCTAATGATAAATAATCACTCATTTTTGTTTTGCCGGCTAAGTGCCGGTCAAATTTTAATAAATCTGTTGCCCCTTAAACTTTTTCTACTAATTATGTGTAAGTCATGTCCCTCTTGAATTTGTACCTCAAAACAAATATGCACATGTATTGTTGCATGTCTGATTCATATATACGGACATGAATCAAATGCTACGTCTGGTGATGATTTTTGATGTATTTAGTTTGTATTTTTATCGTCTATGTTTATTTTTAGTGTTTTTATTTTTTAAATTTGTAGTATTTTCATTTTTTTTTATAAAATTTAGAAAACATAAAACACTGAAATTAAATACACAAACCAAACACACACTTTAATGTTTTCCTGTGGATTCAATTGTGAATTTTGGCCACCTAAGATAGTGGCTGGTGTTGCTTGTGATCCACTTGGAAGGATTTTTGGTAAGCTCCTTTTATTTGCCTCCTGGAAATTGAATAGTTCCTATTGGGCTTGCTCATTTGTTTTGTTATCCTTTTAGTGTGAATAGGATTGGGCCTATCCCAATTAGATGGTCCAGCAGTAAATCTTGCCCCTTTAATAATTCTTTCTCTTGCCAATAAGTCTTAAGTCCAATTTGGATAAATAATTTAATTAAAATGTTTTTAAAAATAATTTAAATAATAAATTATTATATTAAAAGTAGTTTATAAATAAAGTATTTTATATTTAGATTTTTAATTTTAAAAGTATTTATTTTATAAAAATATGATAAAAAATAATAGTATTATGAGCGAAGTCATTTTTTTAATTTTTCTACAAACTCCTAAATAACTTCTTAAAAAATTACAATTTGGTTTTTAAAATTGTACAATACATTAATACTACTATTTTTCATAAGTCAAAAGCTCAAAAAATTACTTTTAAAACTTCTTAAATAGACCCTTAGTTCAAATGGTATATATCCCCCTTTTTTATTAAGAAGTCTCGGATTCGAACCTCATCTAATGAAACTTTAACCAAAAAAAGAGACATCTAAGGCAATATTTAGCATTGGAAGTTGTCAAATCTATCAACCAAAAAAAAAATAATAATTCCTTCTTCAGCACCACCCACTTTCTCCTTTAATATTTTATCTAGGGTTGTCAAACGGGCTAACCCGGCCCATTAAAGCTCGCGGGTTAAATGGGCTGACCCATTAAACCCGCTTTATTCTCAGGCCATAATTTTTTAGTCTAAACCGTTTATAGTCAGTCCGATGGGTTAAACGGGTCAGCCCGTTTATTCTTTTATTTGATTTTTTAAAAAATATTTTAACAAAAAATACCATTTTAAGTAAAAAACTTTTAAAAAAATAACATTTTTTAGTTGATGTGGGTCGAATTTTCGGGTTAGATTAGGAGAAATATTAGCTGAAAGTGCTACTTTTTTTAAAAAGAATAAAGTATCATTTTTGTTCTCAACGTTTGGGATAAGTCCATTTAAACGTTAAGGACACAAATAGGATTTATCCCAAACACTGGGACAAAAATAATACTTTATTCTTTTAAAAAATATAAAAAAAAAACAAGCCACTCATTTAGTCCGCAAACTAGCTCATTAACTCGCCATTTTTTTTTTTGAGTTAATCGAGTTCAACCCATTTAACTCAAAATTTAAACATACTTAATTTTAGAAAAAAAATTCGCCCATTTAAATAAATAAATGGGCTGATCCGATAGGTTTAACCCATTTTAACTACCCTAATTTTATCTTTATATTATTGTCTTTCTCTATCAGAACAGTGAATTGTGTCTCTGTACAAGGCTTCTCAACGGTGTATTGAACAAAAAATTTTTTAGGCTGTCTTTAGGGAGAAGATAATGGTCGTGGTGGTAAGTGGTTAGAAATTAGAGGAAAGAGGGGGTGAGATTAAAATTGTGGTTGGATATCTGAGGTTAAAATAGGTTAAGATAAAAATTCAGAATCAATAGTTTTATTTGAGTAGTTCTATCGAATTAAACTTATTTACATAAGTTCAATTTTATTTTTTCGTAAGTAATTTGTTAAAATTGTCAAATGGCATAATTTTTTTCTTTATTTAGAGATTTTACATTCGAAATTCATTTTTAATTTAAAAAAAAAAGTTAATTCATTTAAATTTAAAATATTCTTAAATATAAATGATAATTTATTTTTTTAAAAAATATTTAATTATTTTATTAATTTTTATGATTTTATTAAATTTTTAATTAGATTTTTATATTTTTTTCTTTTTAATTAACTTTTGTACTGTTTTAAATTTTGTATTTGGTCCATCTTAATATAAAAAATATTAAAATTAATTGAATAACAATAAAGAACCTAACTAAGTAACTAGATATTTAGCCACATATTTTTTAAAAAAAATATTTTGTTAATTTTAATATTTTTATATGAAAATGTATTAATTATAAAACTAAAACAGTATAAGAATTCAATTGAAAAGAAAAACGTATAAAGACCTAATTAAAAATTTGATAAAATTATAAAGACTAACATAATAATCAAACTTTAAAAAATGACAAATTTTATTTTAAAATCAATTTAAACTTATGGGTAATTTAAGTTAATTAGTTAATAAATTGATTGAAAGTTAAAATTATGTAAATATCTTCAATAAAAATTGGGTACACGCTTATTTTAAATAAATTTATATAAATCGAATCAAATAAACTCAATTTAAGTATTTATTCAATTTATTATATAGAAGGAAATTTCGATTTATTATGTATACATGTGCGTAATAAATCAAGTCAAGTAATCAAATTAATTTGATTCGATTTATTATGCTGGAATGCATAAATACTAAATAGATATGAATTAAAAAATTTTATTATAATAAAAAATTTATTTTAGTTCATACATTATTTGTGCATAATAAATATATTAAAAATAAAAATATATTAAAAAACTTTAATAAACATTTTTATACTTTTATTTTAATAAGTACATAATAAATAGGGCAATTTACTTAAATAAATAGAATGGGTGATTTCTTTACGTAAATGTGCAAAATTATTTGTTGTTACGTGCATGTGCAAAACTCCTTTTCTATGTAATCCGTGGAAACCCACCACGGTTTCAAAACATGCATAAATCGTGGCAGGTCCCAGCGGTTTAGGGGCAAAAATTTTTGAGTGTAAACCGTGGTAGGTCACCACGGTTTACGAAGAAAAGATGGCAAGCATAAACCGTGGAGAGTCACCACGGTTTATGAGGAAGTTAGTTGCACATAAAATCCGGTAACCCACCGCGGTTTATGTGTGTGTACATATATAAGTAATCCACTGAAGGCAGGGGCGGATCATTTGAGACATCAGGAAAAAAAGGAAGTTGTTGTAGTATTGAGAGGATTTGGGAAAACTTTGGAGGTGTGAAGGAGGAGTGGGTGGTGGAACCAATGGAGGATGAGGATCGCTTGTACCGACTAAATGGCATCGCTCACGTGGCAGGATATATCGAGAAGAGGTTAGTTACTATTATTGTTATTATTATTGTTATTAAAATTAATTCTAATATAGCAATTGATATTATTAGGAATATTGTTAGTAAAAATATTTTATTATGTTTATTTGTATTGTGATTCTGATTAATATTATTTACATAAATATTGATATTATTATGGTTATTGTCGATCAAAATGTGAGGTGTTTATTAATATTGTCTACGCAAATGTTAATATTATTATCGGTATTGTTAGTAATGCATATTTTATTATGCTTATTTATCTTCTTAGTATGGTTAATAGTATTTTTGTAAAATATTTTATTATAAATATTAATATTTTATTGAAAGATATTTTTTTCTGTATTTATATTGTTAATTTGTTGTAATGAGTGCATAGTATTCTTAGCTTCACTATTTATTAGACAATAAGAGAATCAATGAATTTAATGTGACGAGTCTAATC
>NC_029774.3:128267263-128292283 GCF_000817695.3 Arachis duranensis
ACGTTTTGCAGCCTAGTAGGGTTATTACCGCCGTTAGGCGGCAGCAGAATATGCCCTTACATGACCGGATTATACCGTATCTGGAGACTGCGGGCTTGTATCATCTTGCTAGGCTAAACAGTCAGTGGTTCTGGGTTGATGAGTCTCTCCTTAGCGCATTTATTGAGCGGTGGCGTCCGGAGACCCACACGTTCCATATGTCGTTTGGTGAGTGCACCATTACTTTACAGGATGATGCGTATCAGCTGGGTTTGCCGATTGATGGTGCGCCCGTTAGTTGGTGCTTGACTGAGTTTGAGAATCTGATGGAACACGGTAGATCAGCATGGGTGTGGTTCCGGGAGTTGTTCGGGGAGTTACCTCCACAGAGTAAAGTAAAGCAGATGACAGTGTGCTACACATGGTTCCACGAGAGGTTCCGAGTTCTTCCTTCAGATGCTACTGATGAGACCGTGCGTGTATACGCACGCGCTTATATCCTGATGTTGTTGTCGTCTCAGCTGTTTGCGGACAAGAATATAAACAGGGTACACCTCCGCTGGTTGCCTTATTTGGCATCATTGGACGACTTGGGCAGATATAGCTGGGGCTCCGCTGCACTAGCTTGGTTGTATAGGTGTCTTTGTCGTGGTACAAACAGGAACGTCGTAAACTTGGCTGGGCCGCTACAGCTGCTACAGTCTTGGATTTTCTGGAGGTTTCCCACTCTAAGGCCCACTGGTTTTGACCGATTCGGGTTTCCGCTTGCTTCCAGGTATGGTTTAAAATTTTCCGATCATAAATTGTAAAAACAGCATGTGTTATGGCTTGTTTTGACATCATTTCAATTTAAATTGTAGGTGGGCCGAGTTTGTGCCGAGGAACGATGCAGGGGCACAGAGATTAGTTTCCGCACGCCATGCACTGGATCGACTGCGTGTCCACGATGTGAGTGATTTATTTATTACTGATAGTTGTACTAGTTTTTCTTACATGTCACTGCCTCATCAAACTCATACTGTTTCTGTGCAGTTTGTGTGGGAGCCTTATTCTTCTGCTGATGTTGCTGCTGTTATTCATCCGGAGATACTGACTGACGAGCACCGACGGCTATGGACGGCCATCACTAGCCTGATATATTTTGCTGCGATCGAGTGGCACCAGGTCGATAGGGTTCTACCCCAGTTCGGCGGTGTTCAGCATCTCCCAGATGGAGCTCTGAACATAGATTGGCTACATGTGAAGGATGGTAGGGGTGGGGACCGGTGGTTTCCTACATATTATCAGGAGTGGCACCAGCTTTGGGAGGACAGGCTTCAGTCAGTCATATGGGTCGATCGAGTCCTCGACCCCGGTCCATCAGCAGATTACCTGGAGTGGTGGTGCCGTGTGGCGCACAGGTTCCTATCCCCAGCTGTAGCATTTCAGGATCCAAGGCCGATTGTGTTGACTGAGGAGGCGCGTCACAGAGGGTCATCCCAGGCACCTCCTAGAGTGCACGTTTATGACAGACTAGATAACAGACGAGTCGATCGGCGTCGCCGTATAGGGACCCGGACCACCGATTGCGAGTGGAGGGAGTTTGCCGACCGTTTGGAGCAGGACGTTCCTGGAGCTGAGGCTGGGGATGCAGTGGACTACCGTGTTCCTCGATGTAGAGGCAGACGGCCGCCTGCGCGGCCTAACCGTCGAGGTGCGCCTGACAGAGGACCATCCGAGCAGGGGGACGGCACTGATCACGTGCCCGCTGATGATGTAGTTGGATCAGCACAGCTATGGATCAGCCGACGTTCGACGTGGGTTCTAGCTCTCAGCTGTTTGGGAACGTGAGCCCATATGGTTTTGCTGAGTTTACTACCGCGGCTGTCGGGATGGACATTGCTGATCCTGTTACTGAGTCCGAGTTCTACAGAGACATAGCAGACATGCTTAGGGATGATGATGATACCCATTATAGGCCACAGATGCCTGAGGAGCATGCCCAGCTTGCTGCTCAGCAGCCACGGAGTGACGATGTTCAAGCTCAGTTGGCAGTTGACCTCAACGAGCCGGCAGTATCGCCGTCTGACCCATGGTTTGCGTTAGGAGGGACACCTGCCTCTGCTTTCAGCGCGGTTCCCGCACACCCCTCAGCACCAGCGGCAGATCACAGACCTAGGCGGGTGAGGCGTCCTCCTTTGTGTGGCACCGGAGGTCACTTGCTTGGCCAGTTCGACGATGATGACAGTGACACCATTGAGGATTCTGATTAGTTATGTTATATGTTCCTGTCCGGTAGGGACTTTGTTAGTTTATGTATTGAGCATGCTAGTTAGTTTATGTATTGAGCATGCTAGTTAGTATTTATGGCTTTCAGACTTATGTTAAATATTATTTATCTTTTGACCAAGTAGTTTAACCGGCTTCAGATTATTTGATGTGTTCCTCTACGGTTTATATTATAATGCACAATATGAAAGATGTCCAAAGTGGTTTAATGAAACAGGTAAAATAACAATAGGTTTATTCATCTGAAATTTCTTTGTTAAAGAAACATGTTGACAGTCACATACTTAACCAACGATACATTACTAAGATTATCTAGACCATGAAACAACTGAAACAGCATAGAAGGGGGGTTACACGACATGAGATCTACGCATCCCCTCCACCACTTTGTCTTCGCTGGTGACAGTTCCTTCGCGTATGCCCAGGCTGACGGCATAGCCCACAACGCTCCGGCTGATTCTCTTGAGACTGATCCATGCTTCCACGGATCCTGGTTGCCTTTGGACGACCTTCCTTTGCACGCCGCATATTAGGGTCAGGAATGATGGTTGGCCCAGCATATGGAGGCCATAGTCCTTCAGGGATAGTTGGGAGAAACCCCTGGTTGTAAACGTTGAACACCTCACTCATACGATACACTTCGTGAACATATGACGCCCAGTTAAGCCGGGAGTAGGCGCAACACGCAATGGCGTGGCAACAAGGATAATGCAGCGCCTGGAAGTGGCCACAGTCGCATCGGTGATCTTTAAGGGAAACTCTATAGCTACCCAGCGAGAAGGTCCCCGTTGGTGTTATCTCAGCGACGGTGTACTCGAACTGATGCCTGTCGTATAATGTCACAGTGAAGCACCTAGAGTCTCTTAGGTTCCGATCAATAGCCTTGACCAATGCCTGACAGAATTCATGGCCAGATCCGAGTTGTGCCTCTGCTGTCTGTCCCCGTACCACAAATAGCTGAGCAAGCCTCCCGTAGGTTGACTTAACCAACGATGTGACCGGCAGGTTGTGAGTTCCCTTTAGCACGGAGTTCACACATTCACTGATGTTTGTGGTCATGTGCCCGAACCGTCGACCACCATCCTCATGTTGGGTCCATTTGTCATACTCCATACGGTTGGCCCAGTCACACATTGCTGGATTCTCAGTCCGCATGATGTTGAACCAGTAGTAAAACTCTGCCTCAGTCTTGGCGTAGGCAGCATTGACCAGCAACCTCCTTGAGTCCTTACCTATGAACGTTAGAGCAAAATTCGCAGCCACATGCCTTATACAGTAGGCCCGGAAAGCACGAGGAGGCAGCCATCCAGTCTCAGGTGCCTCAAGCACTGCCTTGATCCCATTATGCCTGTCTGAGATAACAAGGATACCCTCCTGAGGAGTCACATGCTCTCGGAGATTGGACAAGAAGAATGACCACGACTCTGCATTTTCGCCCTCCACAAGGGCAAATGCTATCGGCAGGATTTTCGAGTTCCCGTCCTGAGCTATCGCCAACAGCAGCGTCCCTCCATACTTCCCATACAAGTGGGTACCATCAATACTGACGAGGGGCTTGTAATGCCGGAATGCCTCGATACAGGGTGGAAATGTCCAGAAAAGACGGTGAAAGTACACCGTGGACTCATCAACCCCACCACCAATCCGAACAGGAGACGTCTTCAGCACCGTGATTGTTCCCGGCATTGTCGCCTGGATCCCTAGCATTCAACGGGGCAACTCCGCGTAAGACTCTTCCCAATCTCCATATATTTGTGCCACTGCCTTCTGCTTAGCCATCCAAACCTTCCTGTAACTAGGCCTGAAACCGTAATCAGCTTCTGTCGCTTGTTGAAGTACCTTTACCGTAACCGCAGCATCCGCCCTAACCATAGGAAGAATCCTCGCACATATAACGTGATAATCCAGCTGACGGTGATCACTTGAAATAGAAGTTGCGAGGCATGTGTGTGGCCCGTTGTACCTCCTAGCCTCCCAAGTCCCCTTTCGTGCACGAAGCGCTACACGAATCAACCAAGTACAACCCTTGCCGAATTCCTTGCATTTTCCATGATACTTCAAATGATCCGATTCGATGACTCTGTACTCAACACCTCGTCGGATGCTATAGTCCTTTACACTCAGCACAGCTTCATCTTTACTCTGGAATGATTGCCCAATCTGAAATTCTATAGAAGATCTCCCCACTCTGTTACCACTGTCTTCCTGTTGACCAAGAGCTTCCAAGTTTAGTGTGGAGAAGTGTGGAGGGTACTGATGAGAACCAGAACTTGAAGGCCGATGCTGCGCATGTGGATTGCCACCTGTGTCATCGTTGCTGTCACCATCGATATCAACAGGCTCCTGGTCAGACTCATCGTCACGCATTGCATTCTCTACTTGATCAGGTCCACCAAAGTCTTCGATATAAGGTACGAGGCCACCACCGGTGCCCACAACGTTGGGAGGCTCAATGACTGCTGCATTCTCCAAAGGTACAGAACCAACAACCTCCGTTCGGTCTAAATCAGCCACAAACGAAGGTGATTGAACCGGCGGAAGATACGGTCTGACCGCAGGCATCGAACTAGATGCACCACCCGCGGAGCTGGGCAAGGAACTGGAGCGGATGCCCTAGAACTATCGACACCAACCTCCAACTTCGCGAACAACTCATGGATTCTGATCTCCGGAAAACTCCTTACACAGTAGAACAGAACCCTAATATCTTCATCAGCCTTAACCGCAAAGGTTTCATACTGAACACCGGTCGAGACAACCGCCATGGGAATCTTGTAGAATAGTTTCTTCACCCACTTGCTACCCAACACGCCAAGCTTCTCCAAGATGTTGTTCTTCAAATCTGACAAACTCATCGACGAACTGATAAAAATACTTAGTGGTTTTCTGTCGGTAAACTTCACACCTTGGCTTTTGCTTTTTTTTTATTTTCCCAGAGCAATGCACCAGGGCAAGAAAACTCTCTTCCTCACTAGCCATACTGAGAATGATCTCTTATGGAGCTTGAATCACCCACATATATATAGACTTCCCGTCATAGTAAACCGTGGAAACCTACCAGGTTTTCTGGCCATTATTTAACCTACATAAACCGTGGTAACCCACAGGGGTTCTATGTGCAACCAACCTCCTCATAAACCGTGGTGACTCTCCACAGTTTATGCTTGCCATCTTTCCTTCGTAAACCGTGGTGACCTACCACAGTTTACACTCAAAAAATGTTGCCCCTAAACCGCTGGGACCTACCACGGTTTATGCATGTTTTGAAACCGTGGTGGGTTACCACGGATTACATAGAAATGGAGTTTTGCACATGCACGTAACAACAAACAGTTTTGCACATTCAGGTAAAGAAATCTCTCATTCTATTTATTTAAGTAAATTGCCCTAATAAATATATTAAAAACTAAAATCCATATTTTTATTTTTAATGCTAAAAATAAAAAATATACGAACAAAAATAATACATATAATATTTTAATAAATATACAGAAATAAATTTTCATTGAAATAAATTTTTTTTTGGTGACTTTCATTGAAATAAATTTGATGTTGATGATTTGTGTCTGTACAATAAATAAAGCCAATAATTTCATGCGTACCTATTTTAAATGAATGTTGGTAGACTTTTAAATATTGAGACAGAGTACTTTAAAAAAAATGGAGAAATCATCAGTGAGATTAAATCAAGGTAAAGAGAAGAGTCAAATAAAATGTAAATAAAGTAAACCAAATTAAAATCATCAAGAAAATTAAATATGTATATTCTTTTTCTTCTTCACATACCAAATAAATTTTACTTTTTAAAAAATAATTAAAAAAAAGAAACAAATTAAAGGACGAAAAAAGTATGCATGAAATTGTTTAACTATTTATTTTATAGACACAAATCATCAACATCATATTTATTTTAATGATAATTTATTTTTGTATATTTATTAAAAAATTATATATTTTATTTTATTATATTTTAATAAATACATTAAAAATGTTTATGTATGTATTAAAATAATTTTCATTATAATAATTTTTTTTCTCATACATATACTATGTATGTGTCTTGTATACAATAAAATAAAATAAATTAATTTAATTTATTATGTATATTCTATATATAATAAACCAAATTACATATAAATACTTAAATTAAATTTACTTGATTCAATTTTTACAAATTTATTTAGAATAAATATATAACTAATTTTTAATTCAGAACATCTAGATAATTTTAGCATCTAATCAATTTATCAACGTAAATTACCCATTAATTTATCACTTTGTGCTTTAATAATTTTTTCACGTACAAATTTTTAATTAATTATTTTTTATATGATAGATGAAAGGATATATTACGTTAGTATGAATTAAAATGGATAAATTTCACAAGTATGATGCACAATACAAATCGTTACTTACGATTTGTATAACAAAAAAAATCGTTACTCACGATTTCATAAATCATATTTTTTAAAATTAAAAAATTAAAATTGTGACGAACGATTTCTTATTTTTTTTGTTTTATTTGAAATCGTAATTCACGATTTCTGTTAACTTTTTTTAATTTTTTGTCTTATTTAAAATCGTTATTCACGATTTCTTTTTATCCCATATTACTGCATTACACCAAAACATCATAATATTAATAAAAAATACTAATAATAACCCAATATAAAAAAAATTAGCCTACAAATTCAGATAGCGGGTAAGAATATCATCTCTTGTACGGGTTGAGATCTAGCTTTAGATTTTTGCTACACCCAAACGGTAAGCAAATCAACTCAACTGTGCAGGTGGGCCTCCTACGATATCTGTTGTCTCCCCAATTACGTGGCGGAAATCTAGCGCTTTCCTTCCTTCGTCTGAGATCAACACTCAAGAGAGATAAGAAGGTAAACTAGAAAAACAGAAGAGAGAGAAAAAAAATTGCAATGAAAAAAAAGTCATCAAGCTCCAGCATCGGTGGTGTGGGCTCCACGGCTCTGCGTTCATAGGTCACCGTCAACACAATTTAAATATAATAATTAAAATTTATTCAATAGTTTAATATAATTATATTTATATGTTAATTATTTTTTGTTATTTATAAAGATTTGTGAAATTTGAAAATATAGAGTATCAACTAACTCACGGATTTTGTTTAGGAAATGTATGATAAAGCATAGCGTAGTAATTAGTAAAAATAAATTCTCTCAATATTTTTAATAATTAAAAAAATAAAATATAATTTTTAATTTTTTTAATTTTATTTATAAAATTAATAATAAAAAATTACACTTTATTTTTCCGGTGGTTAAAAAAATTTGAGAAATAAATAAATGAAAGTAAGTATTGGTAATGGTAGCTAGGGTTAGGAGAAGGGCACGTGATGCAGGTTAAAGGGATAAGAGAGGGAATCCGAAGGCAATTCCCAAGAAGAAGAACATGTACATGTGCCAACCACAACTAACACCTAGCCTTGCCCTGCCTACCCCGCTCCACCCTATCCCAATGGCCCACCACCTCCTTTTCTGTCATCCATCACCATTCACCATTCGCGCACGCCACCCAACCAGCAGAACATTTCTTTTTTTTTTAAAATATATATTTATTTATTTATAAAATTAAATATGAAAATATGTCATATGGCTGTTTGTTGGGCTTGAAGGGCATAAAAAGTCATGGGTCTTGGTGGTGAAATTTGCACGGGTTCCTTTCCAACTTCTCTATATAACCATATCAACAAGGTTGGTATATGCCTCACTACTCGTAAAAAGATAGGGTTTTCTAGGTGCCCCTTTGAGCACTTGAGTTGAGTTGGATCGGATCGGACTCTCGGAGTAGTTCTTACTTTCCATTTACAGTAGGATCGGTTTCGAATATATACTTGAGCTAGGATGAGATGAGATGCATGAGTGCTACTAGATCTATATAAGCTAATATATATGGCTCCTCCTTATATTCTAATCACAGTTTTAACTATGATAGTCAAGGTTTAACTTTTGAAGTGCCCTTGTTCTTGCTTATGAAACTCTTGCTGCAAGCTAGTTTGTTCTTTATTTATTTGTTTGGTTTTAGTAGGGTTTGGATGTGGAAGATGGTGATGAGTGGAGCTCCTTGAAGTCCAACAGAGGGTCTTGGTGGGTGGATTGAGCTGCTAAGCTATGGATCCCACAGTACTACCCATATATACCCCCATTATGCAGTGGTAGTTCTGCGGATTCCATATCCTGGGAGCTTCATTACCTTTCCTCAGATCCTTATTTGGATTGAAGGGAGCTCTACATAGCATCCTCTTTCTAATTAACTTGTACTCTTCAATTTGTTAGATTTAGTTTTTATGTTACCTCCCTCTCATTTTTGTGTGGTACAGGAACCCCATCTGGCTGCAGTGGTGCAACCGAGCTAGGTGCTGCAGCTCTATATAACGCGTTATGCGATCTCCACTATCTCTCAATCAACATTAATTAGTTTGGCTTGTAGATCCGGATCACATATCACTTATCAGTACAGTGTTGCTCCAAATTCATTTTATTTTTTAGTTGCAGTTATTAACTAGTTGTTCGCCTTTAAACAACATTTGTTTTATTCATACATGCCGAGTTAAGAATGTATGCTTTTATCTGGTTGTCCGATAAAGTGATAACTTGATAAATTTGGTATTGTTGTTGCCGATTTAGGGCGGTATATTGATGTATTGATATTAGGTTTAATATTGCATATTTGCATCGAAATTGTTCACCTATAAAAAAAAAATTAGCCAAAAACAGTTTGAATTTATTTTATTTAACATAACAATTAATGAATCTTAACTAAGATAAATTGTAGTTGTTTTTTTTGTCATTCTAACTTGCCGATATTGAATCAAGGAACTGAACTCTTGAGGGTGAGAGTGAGTTTGGATGACAGTAAGAGATTTGGAGATATACCCTAAATTAAGTTTCTGAATGAATGGCTTTAGATTTTAGAAGTGTACACGTATAAGATTGAGTTAGATTATATTATCTAATTTACTTTAAAATAAGTATAAATATTAAATAAAATATTTATGGTTAATTATTAGATAGAATATTGTTGTATTAATCTTTTTTCTAGACAATTTAATTTTGTGTTCTTATTTTTTAGAGATATTGAAAAGAGAGAATTTTGTATTAAAACTGAAATTTTAGTTATCAAATTAATACATTAGAGTCCTAATTTTTCACTACTTTTTAATTTAGATGTGGAAGTGAAAATGGGATAGAACCCACCTATAGAGTGTATGGATGTTTTATGCATGTTTCCCTTATCTATATCCCTCTCTTGAAGCTCCACTCTCTTCCTTTGTTCTTTTCTTCAACCTTTTTCTAGCCCCCATTTTCATTCTTTTTCGTCACCTTCAAACTTTTGAAAAAAAATTAATTACAATGTCAAAGAAGCAGAAATATAAAAATGTTTTGTTTGTTATTTTAATTATGTAAATTTGTTTTTAAATTTTTTATATAATTGAAATATTATAAATAATACTAAAAATTAAGATTGTTAATAATAGTTAGGGCAATAGTTAAAATTATATATTTAAATTTAGTTAGTGAATATGTTAATTAATGATAATATTTAGATTAGACTAATGTAGTAGATTAGTAAAAAATATATGTTTAGAATTGTTTCTAATAATTTAGAGAATTATAACTAATTATTATTAGACCTATGTTATTATTATTATTGTATAATTTTTGTAAAGTATAATTTATAGAAGATTATATTTTTGATCGAGTAATAATTATTTATTTATTGTGAGATATTAAATTGACATAAATATATTATAATAATATTATTGTAGTTGAAATAGATTTGTCATATGGTTTAGGGTTAATTAGTTATTATTAATAGTAGGTTAGTATTTATTATTAGTGAAATAGAAATAATTATTATCCGATTTATTTATGAATAAATAAATAAATAATTATGTAAAAATTAAGTTAATAAAGATTTAGGTAACAGTTGACTAAAATATTTAATATGAATAATAATATCATAATTTTTGAAAATTAAAAACTATGTGAAATAATTTTTAGTACTATTAATAAAATTTAGTAGTTAAATTACTATTATTATTATTATTATTATTGTAAAATAACTAAATAAATAAATAAAGAAAAGATAATAAATATAAAACATGGAAATATAGTTAGATAACACTCGTATTAATTTTCACTAGAATTACTATATCAATATAATAGATATAATTATGTATTGAATAATATTAAAGTATATAAGAAAGAGAATAATAAAAAAGAGAGGGAGAGAGAAGAATGTTGTATTCTTATTGTTGTTGTTTCTCCTGAGACTTTAGCCTCCTATTTATAGATACAAAAGGTCAAATATTCAAAGCTCCATTTAATATCATTTTGGCTTGGGAGCTTCATTTTTCATAGGGAAAATGAGCATTCACGTCTTTTTGAACTTATCACAACACTCCTCTTTGAATGACCATTTAGGATTATGCCTCATTAAAATCTTACTAAAGAAAAATTCAGTGGAAAAAAAACTTTAGTGAAGAAAAAAGAGTACAAAATTCTTTGTGATAGGGACTGCCTCATTAAAAACCTTGTCAAGAAAAACCCAATGGGAAAAAAAACTTGACCAAGGAAAAAAGGGAAAAAAAACTTGACCAAGGAAAAAAGAGTACAGTATCTCCCTCTTGTCGACATCATTTAATGTCTCGAAATCGACGCATCCCAATCTCATGTACCAATCTTTCAAATGAGGATTTTGAGAGTGACTTTGTAAATAAATCTGCCAGATTGTCACTTGAGCGGATCTGTTGGACATCAATTGTCCATTGATTTTGAAGATCATGAGTGAAGAAGAATTTAGAAGAAATATGTTTTGTTCTATCACCTTTGATGTATCCGCCTTTAAGTTGAGCAATGCATGCTATATTATCTTCAAACAGGACAGTTGGAAATATCTTATGATCAATCAGTCCACATGATGACAGAATATACTGGATCAAACTCTTGAGCCAAAAACACTCGCGACTTGCTTCATGAATCGCAAATATTTCAGCATGATTAGAGGAAGTTGCTGCTATCGTCTGTTTTGTGGACCTCCATAATATAGCTGTACCACCATATGTGAACAGATATCCTGTTTGAGATCTCCCTTTATGGGGATCAGACAAGTATCCAGCATCTGCATAGCCAACTAGTTGTGACTTGGTTTCATAGGGATAAAACAATCTCATATCAACCGTTCCATGAAGATATCGAAAGATTTGTTTGATTCCACTCCAATGTCTTCTGGTTGGAGAGCAACTATATCTTGCTAGTAAATTCACAGTAAATGATATATCGGGTCGCGTATTATTAGCAAGATACATTAGCGCTCCAATGGCACTAAGATATGGTACTTCAGAACCAAGGATATCTTCATTTTCTTCTTTAGGACGGAATTGATCTTTTTTCACATCCAAAGATCTTACGATCATTGGGTACTCAAGGGATGTGACTTATCCATATAAAATCTCTTCAAGATCTTTTCTGTGTATGTCGCTTGATGAATAAAGATCCCATTTCTTGTATGCTCGATCTGCAGGCCGAGACAAAATTTAGTCTTTCCAAGATCTTTCATCTCAAACTCTTCTTTTAGAGTTTTTATAATTGTTGGAATCTCTTCAGGAGTCCCAATGATAATTAAATCATCAATGTACACAGCAATTATAATGAATCCAGATGCAGTTTTCTTTATGAAAACACATGGGCATATATCATCATTCTTGAAACCGTTTTTTGCCAGATACTCAGTAAGACAATTATACCACATTCGTCCAGATTGCTTTAGACCATATAAAGATCTTTGCAATTTGACTGAGTATAACCCTTGCGAATATTCATTGTATGGTTTAGATATCTTTAGTCCTTCAGGGACTTTCATATAGATATCCCGATCTAATGAGCCGTATAAGTAGGCTGTTACCACATCCATTAAATGCATATGCAGTTTATAATATGCAGATATATTGACCAAATAACGCAATGTTATCGCATCCACTACAGGGTAATACGTTTCTTCATAATCTATACTGGACCTTTCTGAAAAACCTTGTGCCACAAGTCGGGCTTTATAGCGCACAACTTCATTTTTCTCATTTCGTTTTCTCACAAATACCCATCGGTATCCAACATGTTTTATATCTTCAGGTGTACGGACTACAGGTCCAAAGACTTCACGTTTTGCAAGTGAGTCTAATTCAGCCTTCGTGGCTTCTTTTTATTTTGGCCAATCATCCCTTTGTCGACATTCTTCGACTGATCTTGGCTCAAGATCCTTACTTTCATGCATGATATTCAATGCCACATTATATTCAAATATTTCATTGACAATTGTCTTATTTCGGTCTCATTTCTCTCATGTAAAGATATAATTTATCGAGATCTCATCATTTTCACAATTTTCAAGTACCTGAACGTCTTCTGGCGTTAAAACTATAACAGAATTTTGGACAACTGCAGGTGTCTCTACTATATCTTTTTCACAGGAATATTATTTACCTCTTTTCTCTTTCAAGGATTTTTGTCTTTGGAACCGACAGGCCTGCCATGCTTCTGGCGTGAATTTGCTTCAGTGGCTACTTGTCCTGCTGGGACATCAATTCGAATTGGAGCATTTTCCGCTGGTATATAAGATTTAGTTATCCTCTTTGTATCGGAAAATGCATCAGGCAATTCATTTGCTATTCTTTGCAAATGTATAATCTTTTGAACTTCTAGTTCACATTGCCCTGATCGAGGATCTAAATGCATCAATGATGATGCATTCCAATTAAGTTCCTTTTCAAGAATCTTATTCTCTCCCCCTAATGTTGGAAATTTTGATTCATCAAAATGACAATTCGTAAACCGGGCTTTAAATACATCTCCCGTTTGTATCTCAAGATACCTCAATATAGAGGGAGAATCATATCCAACATATATTCCCAATTTTCTTTGGGGTCCCATTTTGGTGTGATTAGGTGGTGCAATGGGAACATATATCGCACACCCAAATATTGTTAAATGGGAAACATTTGGCTGCTGGCCAAAAGCTAATTGCATAGGAGAGAACCGATGGTAATTCGTTGGTCTCAAACGAATAAGAGCTGCGGCATGTAAAATAGCATGACCCCAAACCGAGGTTGGGAGATTTGTTCTCATAAGCAAGGGTCTAGCAATTAACTGGAGGCGTTTAATAAGCGATTCTGCTAACCCATTTTGTGTCTGAACATAAGCTACTGGATGTTCAACACTTATTCCATTAGCCATACAATAAGCATCAAAAGTTTGGGAAGTAAATTCACCAGCATTATCAAGGCAAATTGCTTTGATTGGATTTTCTGGAAAGTGTGCTTTTAATCGAATAATTTGATCCGGTAATCTCGCAAACGCGAGGTTGCGAGAGGACAATAAGCACACATGTGACCATCTCAAAGATGCGTCTATTAGGACCATAAAATATCTAAAAGATCCACATGGTGGATGAATAGGTCCACATATATCACCTTGAATCCTTTCTAGAAATTTAGGGGACTCAAATCCAATCTTTACTGGTGATGGCCTTAAAATTAACTTTCTTTGAGAACATGCAGCACAACAAAATTCACTATATTTAAGAATCTTCTGGTTCTTTAGTGAATGTCCATGAGAGTTTTCAATAGTTCTCCTCATCATGGTTGTTCCCGAATGACCCAAACGGTCGTGCCAAATTATGAATTCATTTGGGCTAGTAAACTTCTGGTTTACAGTGGCATGTCATTCAATTACACTAATCTTGGTATAATACAACCCAGATGAAAGTGAGGGTAACTTTTCTAATATAACATTTTTATTTAAATCATGATTTGTGATACATAAATACTCATGACTTCCCTCATTCATAGTCTCAATATGATATCCATTTCGGCAAATATCTTTAAAACTCAACAAGTTTCTTCGAGACTTGGTAGAAAATAGTGCATTATTTATTATGAATTTTATTCCTCTGGGAAACAAAATTATAGCTCTTTCGGAGCCTTCAATCACATTGCCTGAGCCAATAATAGTATTAACACATTCTTCTTTTGGCACCAGATGGGTAAAATATATATCACTTTTGAGAATAGTGTGCGAACTTGCACTATCCGCAAGGCATACATCTTCATTACATATCCTTGTCATTTTTTTCAAAGACAAATAATAATAAAATGAGTAGTATGCACAGTTAAATTGAATACTTGATCGGAATTATTTTTCTAAGAAATACTGTACATAAAAATAATGTCATATACTAAAATTTTATTTTAAAACATGACACATTTAATAATTTCAAAATTCATAAACATTAATATTTCATTATTTATATACATCATATTTGAAACTTAAATACATAGAAAATAAAACTTAACAATAAGTTCTTTACATTATTTATTTACATGAATGCTTAATAATCTCACACATTAAACTATTCCATCATTGATCAAATGACCAATATTTCCTTCAGGATCCTCAAAGAAATCAGATACATCATAATGAGTGGTGGAGTTCTCAGCCTCATTTGAAACAAAATTTGTTTCCTTTCCTTTGTCATCCTTTTTCAAAGATGCCTGGTAAAGATCGACTAGGTGCCTTGGGGTACGACAGGTACATGACTAATGGCCCTTTCCACCACAACGGAAACACTTATCCTCTGTTGATTTATTCTACCCGATATTTCTTTCTTTATCCCACTTCTGGTGAGATCCTCTCTTTTGAATATAATTCCTTTTCCTTCCATAATTTTTCTTGTTATTAAAACCTTGTCATTTACCTCTTCTGGGGTAATTTGCCGCATTTACTTCAGGAAATGGGGCGACGCCAGCTGAACGCGCTTCATGATTTTTCAAGAGCAAATCATTGTTGCGTTCAGCAACTCATTGTTGCGTTCAGCAACAAGAAGGCAAGAAATTAACTCAGAATATTTTTTAAACCCTTTTTCTCGATACTGCTGCTGTAGGAGCACATTCGAGGCATGGAAGGTCAAGAGAATTTTCTCTAACATATCATTATCAGATATATTTTTCCTACATAATTTCATTCGTGAGGTGATTCGAAACATTGCAGAATTATATTCATTTATAGATTTAAAATCTTGTAAACGCAAGTGCGTCCATTCATATCGGGCTTGAGGAAGTATTACCGTTTTTTTATGATTATACCTTTCTTCAATGTCTTTCCAAAGATCTGCAAGATCTTTTAATGTGAGATATTCATTTTTCAATCCTTCGTCAAGATGACGACGAAGAAAAATCATGGCTTTGGCTTTATCCTTCTGGGATGCATTATTTTCAGCCTTAATGGTATCTCCAAGATCCATTGAATCAAGATGAATTTCAGCATCTAGTATCCATGATAAATAATTATTTCCAGATATATCAAGAGCATTGAATTCAAGATAAGAAAAAGCTTCGACATAATAAAAATTTGTTACTGAGTCTTCCTAAAAATTTGATCAGAGTCTCGTGCTGATAACGTGTTGTAAAATAACTAAATAAATAAATAAGGAAGAGATAATAAATATAAAATATAGAAATATAATTAGATAACACTCGTAGAAATTTTTACTAGAATTACTATATCAATATAATAGATATAATTATTTATTGAATAATATTAAAGTATATAAGAAAGAGAATAATAAAAAAGAGAGGGAGAGAGAAGAATGTTGTATTCTTATTGTTGTTGTTTCTCCTGAGACTTTAGCCTCCTATTTATAGATACAAATGGTCAAATATTCAAAACTCCATTTAATATATTTTGGCTTGGGAGCTTCATTTCTCATAGGGAAAATGGACATCTACGTCCTTTTGAACTTATCACAACAATTATTATTATTATTCTGAAGTTTAGTAAATTGGATTTAGTAAAATCAATTTTTTTGGTATTTTTAATAATTAATGATTATTGTTAGATATTTAATTAATATGTTTTATGTAGTTAAATTTATAAATATTTTAATAATATAGTTAAATAATTGGTAAGTTAGTTGTATTTATACATACATGTTAGTTATTAAATTAGCTAATTAATAGTAAATTTAATATTAGTTTAATAAATTAGTTACTATAATTAGAAAATTATTAATTTTTAGTAGTAAATTAGTAATTATTAATTATTTGACTAATAGTTTGCTATATTTTTGTAGAGTTCATAGAATTTGACATGTAACTATTTATTGCCTCCGAATCGGTACAATCAAAATATGGAGGAGTATGAGCATTTATGGGTTATTGGTTTTTATCACGTTTCCCACATTAGAATAGTTCAATATTAAAAAACATTGGTAAATGCTCTAGTCGAGAGGTGACATTCAGACACAACACACATTTCACCTTCTGGTTGGTAAGTGTGTTGTGACATTGGAAGATGTGGTTGTTATTTTTTGTCTTCCGACAAAAGGTCTTTCAGTGACAGCAGTGACTTTGGAAGATGGTTCCTCAAATGGATGTTCGTTTGCTAGTGCATTTGCTACGTCAGTTACATTTGTCTCCATAGTGCCGTCACCTTGATATTCGTCTCCATACGGACCAATACAACTTCGTAATTACTTTCAAACTCTTCTTCACTGTCATTATTGTAATCTTCTCGTTCAATATTTTAGGCGACTTCAGATTGTTCGAACTCAATATACAACCTAATAAATGACATCTGAATGCGACTTTCAATATACATTGAAAATATCTCTAACATACTCGCTTCATCATTTGTATATTTAGTTTGAAATTGAATGAAACCACAAAATAGCGGTATAAGATATACCTGTATAAAATACATGATATTTTCTTTGACATTTTAGAATATATCTTCTCACAAATCACACATTTTAGTTCTTTAAATGAGATTGTGAATGGAATAACAATATCTAACGAATTTTCAAAAACAAATTTCACTCTTTCAAATGTTTGTAACAAAATCCAACCAAAATAATATATTTTTAATAAGACTATTATCTATTTTTCACACTCACATGAATATAAATTTTAATGTCAATTTTTTTAAGCTGATATGAAATGATAGAGATAGATATGGGTGGAGGAGTTAAGGGAAGAAGAAAAAGAAAAAAGAAAGAAGATCTACAAACTCGTATACGACACGCACATGCAAACAAATCGGACCAACCTATTTGTATTGACGCATTAAAATAACATATATATTAATCAATTTGGACAGTCCGATTCAATCTTCTCAAAATAAAAAAAAAATTAAAACTATATTGATATCTAACGATCCGACGATTAGATATTAAAAAATTCAATTTTTTTCTTTCACACAAATTAAATGGTCTGATTTGTATACCTAATTTTTTTAACCAAAAAATCAGACATTCTAATTTTTTTGCCATATAATTCAAAAAAAGCTGTTCCATATTCATGTCTAACATCACTAATTTCTATAACAAAACACAACACACACAATTTATATATCCAAAAAATAAGCCCCTAATTTTCTCAATTCCCATTTTCTGGAAACAAAGTACTTTTATAACGTTGGGTGGGAGAAGTCAAGAAGGGTTTTGCATGCCTCTATGCTTTGTCCACCCCCAATTACACTAGCTAACACTGAAAACTTTTATTCTTCAATTAATAAAATGAAAATTCATTTAGTTTTTAACTTTATTATATATAAAAGTAAAACCTTATTTTATCCTTTAAAGGTAAATTCTCGATCTTCCTAGAGTATTGAACTTCAAAGTGAGGTTAGATTATTTTTATAATAATATAGATTTTATTAAATTCTACTTCATCTATTTTAAAAATAAAAATATTTGAGAGACTAATAATTAGTCTAAATTGTCTTGTTTAAAATTTATTAATTACTGTCAAAATAAATAGATTATAAGATATAGAAAACATGTGAATATAGATGCTATATATTTATAAATGTTTAGTTAAATAAAATAAGTTTAAATTATTATTTTTTCTATCATTACTGTTTAATAATTATCTGTTACATATTTCAGTATTTTAGTATATTTAAATTTTATGTATCTTTTTGTATATATAAAGTAGATTAGAATCACACGTTTACGAAACTGTTATATATAGTTATATAAATTTAATTTTGATACACTGTACAATGTTTTATATGATTATTTATACAATTAATAAAAATAGTTGTTATTTTTTATAATATAATATTATATAATTTAATACAATGCAAAATAACTAAATTTATAAAAAAATTAATCATAAAATTTATTTACATCAATATTTTTTTTGAAATATCAAACACATATATGTATATATATGTAATTGTATTGTTAAAATCTATAGACTTCATCTCCGTATTATGATATTGAGGGTGCATATTCTTGAATAGATCTTTCAATTTGGCTAACCACCAAGTGTAAAGTCCTAATAAATTGTGGAGGCGCAGTGCTCCTAATCAAGTCCAATCTTCAGGAAAGCGTAACATGCAAAATGCATACTGTTCTTAAATGGATGATCTTAACTCATCATTTGTAATGTTTTAGTGTTTTTTTTTTAAACAGTGATAAGTATAATTTGGTCATAAAAAAATATGGAGCATAGATATTTGTAATTAGCACCATATAAGTAAATATTTTGTATTTTATCAATAAGAGTTAAGATCGGATCTTGAAAACATATTTTTCTTTTGTGAATGTGACACTTTTTTAAGTAGTTGAGGATTATAGCCGTTGATCAATTATGACATAGTAATTGTATTTGAAGATTGTAACAGAAACAAATAATGTTGCTATTTTGAAGAAATAGTAAGCAATTTATAACAATTACGAGTTAGATCACAAATTATATATAGGACTAGAAAACAGGATGTATTTCGTTGTGGTTGATGAAAAGAATCTAGCCATTAGAATGAGAGTAAAAGCTTTTTTCGATTCTTAACTATTTATTCGATGAACATTGTGTTTTCTAACAATATAAAAACACAAATCGATCTTCATCCACTTTTGTATTTGTTCAATCCAGTTTTTGAAATCAGTTAACAGTATGTCTACACTGACGTGTCAGGTAACTATGTCTATGTAGTTTTGTCTCCTTTGTAATAGCGACAAATCGTCTCCTGAGCTCCTCAACCATCTCCCTTCTCCGCTTCACCCGCTCCTTCTTTGCCACCGTCTCTTTCCTCTCTCTCGGAAACTCTTTCTCCCTCCTCTTCTCCCTCTTCTCCATCGCCTCTTAACTCCAAAACCCTAACCCCAACACCCCTAATCCGCCTCACCTCCTCTTCGGAATCATCATCAAAATTATCACCACCGTAATCATCATCAAAATACCGTATTCACTTCTCCAGACCCTCATCACAATCATTATCGTCAGCACTAATATTATCATTAAAATTCAAAAATTAAAAACATAATCACACTAAAAGAAGTACTTTAATCACTTGGAGGAAAAAATCTATTTGTTTTTTAAAAAAATTACTAAAAAAATCAAGACTAAAAAAAGGTAAAATTTGAGTGTTAAAATAAATGAAACTCATGTGTTATGGCGGTGACAGTAGTGATGAGTGACGAAGAGAAATGAGAAAGTAAAAAAAATGCAAAGAAGAAGGAGAGGAGGGAGAGAGAGTTCAGGAAAATATTCATTAATCATCATGCATAAATGATGGTGATAATATTATTATAATGATGATGATGATTGTGAGTGCGGTGGCGGTGGCGAAGAAGAGGGATTGGAAGGAGAGGGAGGAGTGTGAGTGCGGTGGTGGTGGAGAAGAGGGAGGAGAGAAGGAAGAAAGAGTTTTGGAGGATGGAGATGATTGAAGAATTTAGAGGGCGATTTGTCCCTACTACGAAGGAGACGTTACCTAACATGTCAATGTTAATCTGTTGTTAACTAGTTCTAGGGATTAGATTGAACAAATACGAAAGTAGATGGAAACTGATTTGTATTTTTATAATTACTAAAAAATATAATGTTCATCGGATAAATTATTAAGGATCGGATAGGACTTTCACTCTTAGAATGATGAAGAATTAGGATATAATGGAATGAAGTACTAGGTTTCAAGTTCTGTTTTGTCAATGTTAAGAAATAAATAAATAAATCAAAAATAAGAAGAAAAAAATACCCCTATTTAAAAGTTCTATTTACTAGAGGTGTACATGGGCCGGTCTACATCGGATTTGGTTTAACCAGACCTGACCCGAAATATAGAGCGGGTCTAACTTTTAGACCATAACCCGATCCTAGACCCGATGAAACCTACACACCTTCGGACCTGGTGAAAACCAGGTCTTTAGCATGTAAAAATCACCTAATCTCCAACCATTATTTCACAATTCACATAGTAAAATTTACTTAAAACAATATAACAAGAACCAACCATTCTCTAAAATTAAAGCATAACGATAATCAATACTAATATTGCCTAATAGCACCAAATATTTAAATAAATACAAATAACACAATATTATGCATTAGTCTAAAGTCTTATGCATTTTAAACATAAAACATTAACTTATAATCTTATAATAACTAATAACATAAAATATTAAGGTTTACAATATTTAAATTCTACATAAGAATAAGCATCATCCATCACTAATAACAAAAAATATTAATTGTGTATGATGACCGGACCACCGGGACGAGTCTGGGTGACCCGAGATATGACCTGGACCCGACCCGAAATAATGATCGGGTCTATTTTTGAGACCCTTACCTGGCCCTAGACCCGATGAAATCACACTAAATTAGCCCCTAAAATATTTGGGACAAACCAGATCTTCGAGCCGGGCCAGATCATATACACCCCTACCATCTACTATTCAAATTCAGGTACAACATATAAACCATTTGTTTGGTCCAAGTCTCTGGGCCGTTGGTCCTCTCCCATCTCAAAAACGAACACTTCTTACTTTTGGCTATAATTATGCTGCATGCAAAGTTAGGTAAAGAATCATCTTTAAACTTTAATGGAACTAATAAAATGCTCTAATGAAAGGTTAATAATATTTGATTTTATAATTTTCTATCATATATAAATTTTATTATCTTATTTAAAAACGACTAAATACTTATTTTACCTCACATCAAAAGAACATAATTATTTTATTTTATTTTGTTCATTTTTATCTTTTGGCCAAAATTGTAATTTTAACTAAAAAACCTAAAATAGGACATTAATTTTTTTTAAATAAAAATAGAGCATTTCAAATCTTAAAAACAAAAATACTAAAATGGTACTCTAACTTAAAATGTAATATGGACACACGGAAAATAATTAGATGAGAAATATTAGAGAATTACTTTTTATTAATATTAGTCAACACTATATTTTTATACTATTAAAATTTAAAATTTAAAATATTATCGATTGTTGACCAAAAATAATAAATTTTGTTAGACATATAACATTATTCTAATTAGATATATAAATAACATTATAGTTAAATTGAATATATATATCGCGTTGCGAGCTAAGTTAATATACACAGAAGTATAAAATTATGATTCAAATAGTACACCCGATACCTAAGGGGAAAAAAGACCAAAAAGTTAAGGAAATACTAATTACTATCATAAGTAGAAATCATATGGAATTTCAAGGACATCCGTAATTTCTTCGGTCTCTATCGATTTTGGAATTTTTAGACGCTTTGGGAGTTATGGTGATTTCTTTTTACGACATAAACCTAGCTTGTTGATAATCTCAATATGTCTATTATGTATTTGAACTCCTTGGCATCCATAAACCCTTTGAATTTTATCAGCAACAACCTCAGAAGTTCTGAACCAAATAAAATTCATTCCAGAAACAACACTAGATAGTTGATAAAAAACATGAGAGAACAAAAAGGAGGAGGAGAGGGGTAATCTCATACTTCTGAAATCGACAACGGTCTATTTTCTGTGATGGCTTCCAGGTTCCAACCTCTGAAACGAAAACAACTCATTAACAGCAGCTAAGCCATACGGATGAACTTTGATGAGGAAAAACAAAAATTTCATAGCAAGTTTATACCGTTCTGCTGCTTCTGTTTTCAGTTCTTTTATGCGAGCTTCAAGAGAAGCGCAAGCAATTTGGATGTCTATATTTTTCTGACACAGATCCTTCCATTGCATGGACAAAGCATTGAGCTCGCAAGCAGTATTTTGCTGGCAAGTGAATCGAAGCGTTCAGCATTTAACAAATTACGAAAGGATAGAACAGAAAGTCAGAAAGTCATTTCACCTGATGATATTTCCTTTCACGATTTACATTTTCAATCTTTTCACCAAGTTCCTGAGCTAATTTCTGCATTCTGCAGGTATAAACACAACTGTGATCAATTGACCAGCACCACATATTGATAAACAAAAAATGAGATTAGTGTTATGTTTGACACACCACATTGCACTTTTGTCCTAGCAACCACAGGACAGCTTCATTATTTTCTAACTTGCTTCTTCAAGATTCTTGCTTATTTAGCATTTATACAATCTTCTTCATTCATTTATCAAATAAAATTGCCTCTCTGAATTAGTATAACTTTCTCTAACTGTTTTAGACGGAGTGAAGCTAGTCAAACCTAAACCTTCCTATACAATAGTATGAATGTAATTTCCAATAAAATATAGACCTAGATTGATTACATGAACAAACCTTGTCAAATATACTTCCAATCGATTGTTGTGTTGTTTCCAGGCATCGGTGCCATATTTTAACAACAAATCCACATTTTCCATCCTGCAGTAGAAAGCAAACAAAGGTTGTGAGATGTATAATCTTAATAAAGTTGAGAGAGAGAAAAAGATACCTGATATTCTGATATTGAAGAAGGCGTTGAGATCTCCGAAGTGCTTGCTTCCAAGCAGTTTCATCGTTCCTCTTATTGGCAGCTGGCACTTCAAATTCATAACGCGACCTATCAAGAGTAACGGGAGGCCTTCCGGCTCTTACACGCTCGTACTCTCTACCAACCATTGGGTACTCCTGCAAAATATCACAAACTCTTTACTCACTGCAACAATTAGAACGAAAAGAAACGAAAAACCCTAATTCTGACCTCAAAATTCAAGGTGGGAAGTGGGGGTAATTCTTTGAGGAAGTCAGCAGGCATCTTGGTACTGCGGCGCATTTCTTCCTCCACGAGACGGTCAACCTCGAACTTCACTTTGGGGTCGGCGTAGTCGGAGTCGATGTAAGGCAAAGCGTCGATGATTTCCGCGTGGGAAGAACATGCTTGGCGCCCATAAGAAGGTGGAGCTTCCAGCATCAGTACATCGCCATTGTCTCGATCCGCCATGGTTGTAGACAGAGAGAGGAGAGGGGAAGGAGGGAGTGTTTTCCTCAGCGTGAGGATCCACCACCTGCACCCAGAGTAGATTAAACGATCCAACTTCCATCTGGGAAGAGCCCAAGCCTAGTACCTTTTTTTTTTTCTGGACAGTCCTAGACCCAATAATGTTATAACATGGGAGGTGGCTAAAATAGAAAAGAGGAAGATTTTTGCTTCTTAGATTCTTCCCCTTTTGAACTTCTCCCGTTACTGAGTGATGATGCTAATGGGGTCACGTTGCCCCAGAATTATTGAGTAATATTTTTGTTTTTGTTCTCTTGGGCTTAGGCCCCATTACCATACCAAAAAAAAAAGGAGGATTGTTGTTCATTTTTTATTTTTTATTTCTCTATGAAAACACTAAACTGATACAATTTATTAACTCAATTTATATATTAATGTAATTGTACTTCATAAAATACATATAATTGTATAAAGTATTTTAATAAATTACTTATAAAATTTTTACAAACATAAACATTTGATTGAACAAAGACATAAAATTTCAAGTAATTTTGCATTGATAAGAGATTTTTGTTAAAACAAGAGAAAGTATAGGAAAGTAATGAATTTAGTATACAATATGTATAAAGAAACTATAATCAATTAATAATTAATTTAATTAATTTTTAATAATTTCTAATTTTAAATTTTTAAGAAATAAGAATTTAGTTATGGGAAGTTACGTATTCTTTCATTTTACGCTTGTGAAGAACATGTTGTTAATGCTGCAAATTATGGGTTTACACTTTGAAGACCAAAGATCAAGTTTTGAATGTGTTCAAGCAATTTCAAGCTTCTGTTGAAAGAGAAACTGGGAAGAAGTTGAAATGTATTTGTACTGACAATGGTGGTGAGTACTCAGGTCCATTTGATGCTTATTGTAAAGAGCATGGTATAAGACATCAGAAGATTCCTCCAAAGACTCCTCAGTTGAATGGCTTGGCTGAAAGGATGAACAGAACACTGGTTGAAAGAGTTAGGTGCTTGTTGTCACAATCTGGATTGGCAAAATCTTTTTGGGGTGAAGTTTTGAGTACTGTTGTTCATGTCTTGAACCGGACACCATGTGTTCCCTTGCAATTTGAAGTGTCAGAGAAGGTATGGTCAGGTAATGATGTTTCTTATGATCATTTAAGAGTCTTTGGATGTAAAGCTTTTGTTCATATTCCTAAAGATGAGAGATCTAAACTTGATGTAAAGACTAGGCAGTGTATTTTTATTGGCTATGGCATGGATGAGTTTGGTTACATGTTTTATGATCCTATTAGCAAGAAGGTAATTCGGAGTAGAGATGTTGTCTTTGTTGAAGACCAAACATTGAAGGATCCTGATAATGCGAAAAAGCCAATGGTTCAGCCTAGTGATGATTTTTCTGACTTGGATATTACTCCCTCTATGCCTTTGGTAGAAGATGGTAGAGTTGAAGCTCAAAATAATGAACATGATACAGGTGCAGGTGAAGATGGAACAATTGATCCGATACTTGATGAAGTTGGTGATGATGATCAAGAT
>NC_029774.3:128292425-128307677 GCF_000817695.3 Arachis duranensis
TCAAGGTATTCTCCACATGAGTTTGTTTTGTTGACTGATGGGGGAGAACCTGAATGCTTTGGAGAGGCTGTTGAAGATGAAAGCAAAGCTCAATGGCTTGAAGCTATGCAAGAAGAAATGAAGTCCTTGCTTGAGAATGATACCTATGAGTTGGTGAAGCTACCGAAGGGTATGCGAGTTTTGAAGAACAAATGGGTATTCAGAATCAAGAATGAAGAACACAATTCTAAGCCTCGGTATAAGGCTAGATTGGTTGTTAGAGGCTTTAACCAGAGAAAAGGTGTTGATTATGAGGAGATCTTTTCTCCTGTTGTGAGGATGTCATCCATTCGTGCTGTGCTTGGATTAGCAGCATCTCTTGATTTAGAGATTGAGCAAATGGATGTGAAGACATCTTTTCTTCATGGTGATTTAGATAAGGAAATCTACATGGAGCAACCGAAGGGCTTTGTTGTTAAAGGAAAGGAAGATTTTGTGTGCAAGCTTAAGAAGAGTCTTTATGGGTTGAAGCAAGCTCTAAGACAGTGGTACAAGAAGTTTGAATCTGTTATGGAGAAGCATGGTTACCGTAAGACAAATTCAGATCATTATGTATTTGTGCAAAAATTTTCTGATGATGATTTTATCATTCTTTTGCTTTATGTGGATGCTATTTTGATTGTGGGCAAGAATGCTTTGAGGATTAATGAGTTGAAGAAACAGTTGAGCAAGTTCTTTGCTATGAAGGACTTGGGTCCTGCCAAACGGATTTTGGGCATGACTATTACTCGTTATAGAGATTCCAAGAAGCTTTATTTGTCACAGAAGAAGTACATAAAGAAGGTGCTTCAAAGGTTTGGCATGAATGATGCCAAATGTGTTGCTAGTTCTTTTGCTCCTCATTTTAAGTTGAGTACCAAGCAGTGTCCAACCACTGATGAGGAGAAACAAGCAATGGATGAAATTCCTTATGCCTCAGCTGTTGGAAGCTTGATGTATGCTATGGTGTGTACTAGACCAGACATTGCTCATGCGGTTGGTACAGTGAGTCATTTTCTCTCTAATCCAGGTAAAGAACATTGGAATGCTGTTAAATGGATTATGAGATATCTCAAAGGTACAACTAACTTGAGTTTGAGTTTTGGTGGTGAGAAACCTTTGCTAGTTGGCTTTACTGATGCAGACATGGCAGGAGATATTGATTCTCGAAAGTCTACTTCAGGTTATTTGGTCAAGTTTGCAGGAGGAGCTATTTCATGGCAGTCAAGGTTACAGAAGTGTGTTGCACTTTCTCCACAGAGGCAGAGTTTATTGCAGCAACTGAAGCATGTAAAGAGTTGTTGTGGATGAAGAAGTTTCTTGCAGCACTTGGTTTTAAGCAAGACCGTTATGTCTTGTTGTGTGATAGCCAAAGTGCTATTCATCTTGCCAAGAATTCTACTTTTCATCCAAGATCTAAACATATCGATGTTAGGTATCACTGGATACGGGATGTGTTAGATTCTAAGTTGTTGGAACTTGAGAAAGTTCACACTGATGACAATGGTGCTGATATGATGACAAAAACATTGTCAAGAGAAAAGTTTGAAACATGTTGTTTGATCGCCGGAATGGCGAAGGCCTCCACCTAGTCAAGAAGGGGGAGATTTGTTGGGTTTTTCTCTCCTTTGTGAGGCCCAAGCCCAACACTCTCCACACTGATGCCGCACCGTCCGCGGCCCAGAACGCAACTCGACGCCGCTCAACTGTTCGAGAACGTCCGATGAAGACACCCTCTTCGCGCACAGTGCATACGTGGTGCTGCAGTTTCTTCTTCTCCAGCAGTCTTTTCCACTCTCTCCGTACTGACGCTGCGAAGATCACCATTGTCCGCTGCCCAGCTGTCCGAGAACGTCTGATGAAGACACGACACCGTGCACGTTGCATCCGTCTCCGTCTCGCAGCCCAGCAGCTGGCGGGTTTCACTGTCCCAACATTTTCATCCACGACATACAGCGGGTGGGATGGTGCCACGTTTAATGTGATTTGGAGTTCGGTGGGTTGTCTCCGGTGGATGTGGTGCATCAAATTGAAGATATCAAAAAAGCAAGTACTTTGTTTTATGGTGTTGCGGATGTTTCCGGCCAACTTGACTTTCTTGGATTTTACTTTCCTTGTAGTTTTAGATGATTATTTTAATAATTACATGAATGGTTGTTTGATAGCCGATAAAAGAGCTTTTAAGACTAGAGAGGTGGAATGATTAATAAAGGTCGGATAGTAGACAATTTAAGTGGAAGGAAGAGGATATTTGGGTAAATTCTTTGACAAATTAGAGTTGAAATGGTTAATTTATAAAATAACCGTTTGAGTTTCTTTTTTTTTTCTTCTTTGTATTAGTCCAAATTCAAAATCTATTATACTCATTTTTAAAATTTTTCATTATCTTTCTAACAAAATTCTTAAAACAATAGTGTAACTGGTGATACTTCCATTAAATCACTGCAATTTCCTTGAATCAACCATAAAAAGAAGAAAAATGATCAATTTTTTAATCAATTGTTGGACAAACTTAATTAAACTCTACTATTTGATAAGAGTAACGATTAAAAGTCATAATTCATTAATATAATATCATTACTTAATTTGAATATAATATATGTGTGAGGTTAATTTGAATATAATATCATTGGTTAGAGAAAGGCATGTGGGTGGGTGTAGCAAAGGAAGTGTGGTGGGTGTGGTTGATAGATGATATGAAGCAACAGTAGTTGTGTTCTTCCATTTACTCTTCAACGCCTCAGTTCTTGAAATTCTTGCATCTACCACATGCATGTATGTGTTATCTATCTTTTCATTTATGAATTTATATCTATCGGTCTACTATTTTATTTTCACACAGGTATAATAAATACGAAAAAAATAATAAAAATCAATTAATAATTAATTCACATATATTTAGGATGTATAATTTTAAATTTATTAATGTATAAATCTTTTGCTGATTGATTACTAATTTATTTTTATTTTCTTCTAAGAATAAGTATTATATTATATACCTAAAAGTCAATTAATGTTAGCTGCGTTGTCTCTCAACTTTAGTATATATATCCATTACTACATTCACTGATCACTAACATATGAAATCGCACCTTCCACCACAACACAAACATTCTATATAAATTCTCTATAGAGAGCAACACATGCATCATTATGTTATGTTATTTCCTCTGAATCCAGAATAAAGCCGCCCAAATTCTTACTGACTGTTGTTGATAAATAATACATAAATGTTGGGTGAGTGATTTCTATGCTTTCTTTTGTAAAGTGCACATTCTCTTGCTGTATTAATCTCTATCTCGTTGTCTGTTCGACCTTGAGTCTTTTGGTATGTTAAAATTAGCACATATTATATTTTTACCTTTTTCTTAATATGTAGCATGTGAGTACTAATTTTTTCTTTGAAAGCACGATGAAAAATATTTTTAAAAATTTGGAGTTTTTTAAATATTGTTTTTGCTTTATATACAGATCATTTTTACTATAAACATTTTTTTTAGTTGTCTTTTTGTATTATACTATTCTCAAGGTCGAACTCACAGCGAAATTGAGTTTCTTGCAAGAAGTGTTTGCTTCACAAGGTTTAGCATGAAAATCTTTTATCATCACCACTGATATACTTGTCCTATGTGTTGTTGCAACTTGCAACGTCTATTTGGCATGTGAAAAATCTTAAATAAGCAGGTATATAAATAGCAGTTAATAAGTGTACAAAAATTTACTTATGTTCACTTGTTAATCAAAAAATAAATACATTATTTGAAAGGAAGACTTTCTACCATTATTTTTTTTAATTATCATTAAGCATTAACCTCAAATATTTACTAATTCAAAATGCAACCACCAACTAGTTGCTAGTTCTATCGAAGTGTGCCTTTAATTACAAAAAAAAAATAAAAACATAATCTATTACATACAAATACTTCTAACGTAAAAATAGTGTTATTTATTTATTTATTTATTTATTATACAGCACTCAAAGGAAATCTGAAATTGCTCTCGAGTCAGTCTAAATAAAAAAAAAAAGATTCATCAGAATTTTCAAAGCAATGAAATTCACAGAAAATGACATCATCGAATTTCAATAAGTAGTATATTCAGTGGAGAACTATTTGAAAGTTAAGATGCTAATTTTTTGACAATAACTTTTATTTTTAACAATACCTGCATTTTATTAGCAGTATTTTTCCTATGCTTACTGGAGAGAATGTAAGCTATTTAATTTATTTAGATAATGCACTCAAATGTGACATGACACTAGATAATTGACCTTAATAACACTTAATAATGTTGCTCATCATGGTTGAAATTACATAAAAGAAAAATACAAATGTCTAATTTTGTTTAACCATATAATCAAAATATTTTTTATGGAAGATAATTTCATTTAGTAATTGAACTCCAAATTATAGTATAATTTATAGGGTAAAGTACTAAATTAGTTATCTATATTTGGAAATAATTTTGTTTTAGTCCTTAAAATTTAAAGTATCCTATTTGAATCTAAAAATATTTCATTTAATTATCCTGCCCGCAAAGTCAATGTTAAATAATTAGTGAAACTCAGTACCAAAAAACTTATATAACCAAACACTTCGATTGTCGAGGGAATTCTTACAAACTTTTTCAAATAATGTTCTCCATGTGCTTGAACCAAGGTCAGTAACTTACTGTGATACTCTCGAATTTATACATCTTCTTTAAGGAAAAACATTAATTTTTAATTTGATATTAAATAAAAAAAATTTATTTTTAAATATAACACTTAAATCTTACAAAACAAATCAGAATTAGATCCAAATATAAAAAACCAATTTAATATTTTACTCAAGTTTATATTATATGAAAAGTACATTTTATTTCAAGCACCTAATGATTGTGTTTTTATATAAAATATGTTTAGAGTATTACTAGTATAACTGAATATGCATTGCTTAAATTATACATTATTTTAAATAAATATTATTTATTTTAATTTTTTATTCCAAATAATTTTTTTATTTTTATTCCAAAATTAGTTAGATATACAGTTTAAAATATAAAGTTGATTATTTAAATTGTTCAAATATTTAATTTTTAATTTAAAATTAAAAATAACAATTTTAATAATTTTAAAAAATTATATTTAACAAAAAATAAATATGTCTCATTGTCTATAAAAAAATTATTAATTAAAAATAATTATTTACTTTTAAAAATTTGTAAAAATTATATATTAGTGTATTCACATTATTTTTTATTAGGTATCAATAACAAATGTTAATAATACTGTATCAACACCTGTGAACTTAGATTATAATATATATAATCCAATCACTTCATATTTTTTTATGAAAATATGTAATTATTAGTTAATTATTTATTGAAAGAAAAAGTTGCATGCATTATGTAATTGTGTTTTTTGTGATCTTTAATTTATATTGATAGTAATTATTTATATAGGTGGATGAATATTAAGAAGAGAAAAAGTACAAAGACAGAAATCTATATCTATATCTATATTTATAATTTCTTATATCGATTTATTATACCAAAAAGCATATACTTGTTGTAGAAGAGTAGATAAAACATACTTGCTTAACATTTAGTTAATAACAATACTGAAAATTAAAGGAGTACATAATACTAAGTAATTACATATATTATGACTGTATGTAAACACTCTTAACATGGTTCTCATTATTTAATTTAAGGAGGATGATGCATATATAGTTGATTGATTGAGAATGATCAACGTCTCTTAGAAGCAGGCTCTTTCTGGGAGTTGAAATAAACTGTGGCGACCGGAAGTCCTAAATTGAATTGTCTGGCAAAATAGCGAGTGTTGAAACTCGCGCGTGCAGCTGGTTGTTCCACTCCCCCTAAAACTTCCTTCTGCTCAAACAATATCAGTATGTATCGGTGAATTCCCACAGGTGGCCGAGGTCCCATATAAGCTACTATCTCCTTTCCTGAGTCACATGCATGCTTGCCATGAATTCATACATGTATTTTTTTTCGGATATATATATATAAAATAAACATGCATGCTACAATTAATTCAACCTAAATAAATAAATATAGCTAAATTTTGGAGGAAGTTGATCTACAATTTGTTTCGGAGCATATATTTTAATTATTATATATTAATAATTACTATATAGACTTTAGCAATATGATGAGGATGACTACCGTAATTTGTTCTACGTGTCATTGCTTTGAGTGAGAATACTCTATTAATAAACACGCGTCATCTAAGTTGTACATTTAAAATAAAATTAAAAAAATACTAAAATTTGAGTTTATGACATAGGTATAACAGGAGGACTATTTGTTGGATTGAAATATCTAGAGTATGTTGAACAAAATTTTATGTTCTAAATTATTCATGTTAATGATTTAAAAGAAAAAGTAACACATGAGTAACATCCAAGTTGATGAAGAGGAAAACAAACAAAATAAGAAAAAAAACATGCTGGCTAAGGTTGATTATATTAAATTTGTGTTGATTACAATGAATGATACCTTGGGTGGGATTTGTACCGCCAGGAATGTCAACAACGACCCTGTAAATTGCAAATTAAAGAGCGTAAAGAGCCGAGTACAGTTAAGGGCAAAAAGAGGAGGAATGGTACAGTCAAGGGCAAAGAGAGAAAGAGTAAAGAGCAGTAGAAAGGCATCCACCAATGAAGCCACTCGCGCATGGTTGGTTCACTAGGACTTGGTGCATCTGGATCAGTCATAACCTATGAATGAGTTGAAAATAGAAATAAAAGTGAGTTGAAAATGATAATTTAATGTAGCATGCATGGTAATTAATTAACGAGAGACCACTGACGAGGGTGTAGAGGCTGTGAATGTTGCCGCCAGTGAGAGTAACCTTGGGTGGGCTTGTAGCCATGGAAGGCTTGATGTCGCACCCATTGGTCACGTGCTTTGAGCCGTAGTAGACGGACATCCCTACAGACGGAACGAACATGTCTATCACGTCCCCAATCACCCGCCCTACTACCAGAGGATCAACAGAAGCTCCCATCATGCACATACACTATATTATTATAACTGTTAATTTGTGTGTGTTTTTCATATGACCCACGGGCATGGGGTTTTATATAGGCAGCATGTGTGACTCCAACTAGGAGAGGAATTAAGTAGTAACTAATGAATAGTAATGATGATGACTCAATAATTTAGTTATTTATGTATTATTTTGAAATTAAAACTCAGGATGTACTCAAATAAATATGGAAAAGTAAACAAAATACCCGTAAACAAAGTAACATTAATCATTTTATAACAATAATTTAAATTTTAATGCACACAAGTAATACAAAAATTAAATTAGAAATATCTAGTAGGTAGCCACTTCTCATCTTTAATGCAATGAAAACCACGGTTCATGCATGAGGGTAATGTCATCAGGAAATCATCTAGGGTAGGAAACGGATGACACGTGTGAAGAGTGGCCCTACCTATTCGTACTATTATGCCACATGGACTGATCAGAGCCGTCCAAAGAACACACTAGGCACAAGAGTTCTGATGCATACATCAGCCATCACTCATTCATGCACCTCAATAGAAGCACTAGAGGGAGGTAGCTACAAGGATCCATAATTCCTGTTTGGTGGAGTCTACAAGAGAGAATCAAGGGGCAGTGAGAACAGAGAGAGCAGCAGCAAGGCACAAATTGCAATGTTGGATTCTCCACTAAATTATTTTTCTAATTCTATAGTTCAATAACAAAAGGATTTAAACGACTAATAGTTTTCTAATTAATGTACTCTTTTTTGTTTTTTTTTTTTAAACAATTTGTTTCTCCTATCTTACTTACATATTAACTATAAATTAAAATAATTAACTATGTAATATATTACTCAAATTATAACTCTTTTTCAACTCTTATTACTTAGATTTAATTAGAGATTTTTTTAGTTAATAATTAGTTAATAAAAAATTAAAGTGTAATTTTTTTAACTTAACAATTAAAAACAAAAAATTTAAAAAGATTCAAATGTTTTTTTTAATAAAAGAAGCTAGACCCAATAGAGTGGAACAAGTAAAAAGTACAAAATTCAACTAAAAATACAAGACAATGAACTAAGTAAACGAAGTATAATCCGTTGTCATTTCCATCATAGCCATCAACAACCAAACCGATCAACACTACACCACTCTCTATAGTTCAAAAACGACCTATTTATCATTCCATCAACAGTTGTCTTTGATTTTTGGAATACTCTATTATGCCGTTCCAACTAAATATTCCAAATAATCACAAAGAAACCTATCAACCACTTCTTATGCTCAGTGTTACGATCAGGTCCAACTCTCAAAAAGCCCTTTGACAGCCCTCGGAAATCGGAATAACCCAAACTCTATCAGCACACATCAACCAAGCGCACCACACCTGTCATGTAAACTCACATCCAAGAAATAAATAATGTACAAATTCTACATTCTTTTTGCATAAAACACAAATATTATCACTATGATGAATAATCTCTAGCCTACTCAACCTCTCTTTAGTGTTAACCCTTCCTACTAAGACAAACCATGCAAATAGTTCAACTCTTGGAGGAACCAATCTTCTCCATATGATACTAGTGAAGCTGTAGCTTATGATGTCTTCCGAGATAATCTCTTTCTCCAATACCTGCACAAATGAGTTAGTAGAAAAACACATGTTTTGTCAAATTTTCATATAAATGTATCCTCTCTATTAGACAAAAGTCTAACTAGTCTTAATCGGTCATGAAGTTGATTGAGAAGCTCTAACTCCCATTGGAATAAATCTCTCCTCCATTGAAAGATCCAAACTCACTCTAACCCATCCCAGAATCCACAACCCCCTGTGACAGAGCCTCGGAAAACTTACTTTCAGGGAGCCACTTTGTAACCAATCATCCTTCCAAAACTGAATATCTCTTCTATTTTCCACTTCCATAGACAGACCATTGATAATCTTATCTCTCACTTGTTGCTCATGAATATTAAGCTGGCATATATCTTCCCACGAGCCACCTCTTGTTGGTAATGGTTGTTTAGATAACATTATACTTGCGTTCAACTGTTTACGAGAACATACAACCCTCTTCCACACCGGACAATCCTCCTTAGAAAAGCGCCACCACCACTTGAACAGAAGCGATGTATTTCTGATCAACGCATCACCCACCCCTAAACCCCCTAGTTTTTTCAGAGCTTGCACCAGCTTCCATTTCACAAGTGGTATACTGTTGTTCCCATCTTCTTTAAGAACCTCCTCTGTAACCCAATTAGTCTTGCTGCCACTGACTTTGGCTTCTTATACAAGTTAAGGTAGTAAACCGGCAAGCTATTAAAAACAGATTTTATGAGAACCAGTTTGCCAGCTTTGTTGAGAGACTTCACTTTCCATAAGCTGAGCTTATCTTCCACCTTATCTATGTTAATTGAAATTAAGTTTGATTTATCAAAGTTAATACTCAACTCAGACATCAACTCAAAACAACGCAGAAGCCTTTTATAATTCATGACTATCTTTGTTTCCTGTGGGCAAAATAAAATTGTATCATTTACAAACTGGAGATGTGACAACTCTATGTTGTCCCTTCTAACCAGCAGTAGAGAGATGCGTCTATTTCTGACTGCCTCACCTACCATCCTGTGCAAGACGTCAACAA
Organism: Arachis duranensis; assembly: GCF_000817695.3. Classification (NCBI taxonomy): domain Eukaryota; kingdom Viridiplantae; phylum Streptophyta; class Magnoliopsida; order Fabales; family Fabaceae; genus Arachis; species Arachis duranensis. The sequence goes on from NC_029774.3 coordinate 128,302,088, forward strand.
ACAGAACAAACAGAAAGGGTAAAAGAGGATCTCCTTGTCGAAGACCTCTCTTCATTCTGAAAGGCTTGGATGTGACCCATTTATCAACACTGACATAGACGATGTAGTCACGCATTCCTTTACCCATGTCCTCCATCTAAGACCAAATCCCATCTTTTGTAGCACAATATACACAAAGTTCCATCTTACTCTGTCGTATCCTTTCTGAAAGTCTAACTTGATAATTGTCGCCTTCTTCTTGCACAACTACAGCCATTAGACTGTCTCACAAATAATAAGAGCACCATCATGTATTTTTCGACCCTTTACAAATGCAGATTGAGTTTCTCTCACTAAACCTGGCTTCACTACTCGCATTCTTCTCACCAACACTTTCGATATCACCTTATTCACACAACCAGCCATACTAATCAGCCGAAGATATTTTATTTCCTTTGCTTCCACAAATTTTTTAGCTAGCACCACCTATGTTATATTAGCATCCGTTGGTAACCTCACACTTTGGAAGAGCACCAACACAACTGCAGCAAACTCCTAGCCAATCTTGCCCCAACATTTCTTTATGAAGTTCATATTATATCCATCACTATCTGGCGCTTTACTGGACTCACAGTCCAAAACTGCCTGTCGTATTTCGTCAGGCGAAGGCATAACCTCTAACCTTGCTGCCTCTTCTTCATCAATTTGCTTTACCAACCCATTACGGAATCCAATCATAGGAGCATATTTCTGCCGATATAGTTCCTTATAAAACCCTTTGATCGCAATCTTTATTCTGGCCTGATTCTACACCAACCTTCCATTAATTAACAGGGAGTCGATTCGGTTGTTCCTCCTTCTAGCCGACGCCAAGTTATGAAAGTTCCTCGTGTTTTTGTCCATGTCTCTAGCATATTGAGATCGAGACATCTGCTTTCAATGAATCTCCTTTCTAGTATACCACTTCGCACAGCAAGTCACAAGAGCCTTCTGCTTGAGGCCTTCAGCTTATTAGTGAACTAATCATCCCTTAAATTCCTCCATTCATCCTTCACTATCCTCAGAAACCATTTATGAGCAAACTAGGAATCCAAGATTCGAAAAGTTATAGGGCCACAGTTACCCTTGTATCTTCTAAGATCAACAGGCAATGATCTGACAGACCTCTAGGTCCCCCTTTCAACTGAGTTTCTGGGAACTCCTCTAGCCAGTCTAAACTGACAAGGATCCTATCAATGCGACTACAAGATCAACCTCAAAACCATGTGAACTTCCGATCTGATAGCAGTAAATCTACTAGCTGTAAATCTTGCACCCAATCCTTAAAGTCTTTTGTAGATGCCGGTAAACTAGCAGCGCCTTTCCTTTCCTCCAATCGTAGTATCTCATTAAAATCACCCATGAAGCAAAATAGAACCTGACATAAGCCCACAATATAGCTCAACTCTTCTCACATCACCAGTTTTTCATTCCGTCCTTGAGCTCCATACACCAAATAGAATGCACAGTAAAAGTTATTTTTTGTCAGCAAACCATCAACGCACAGCCATCCATCACCTTTATAGCAATTCGAACGTTTAAAAAACAAATCATCCCACATTAATAATAAACCTCCAGAGGCACCTGCTGATTCTACATAATCCCAGCCCACAGTGTCATAACCCCACAATCGTGCTACATCAAACTTAGTCACAACCTCTCGCTTAGTTTCAATAAGTCCTAACATATTTAACCTATACTTTTTTCCTCAACTCTTTCACCATACTCAACTTCCCAGCCCCTCATAAACCTCTAACATTCCAACAACTATAAATCATTTTAATAAAGTTTTACACACCTTGGTTTGTTTTTTGGGCCTGCTCCTCCTGGCTTTCTCCTTCTGTTTTGCCATCCTTTTTTTGCCGCAATAACTTTGTTCTAACTTTGTAAAATCGCTATAATGTCTGCATCTTCATCATACAAAACCGCACCAGACTCCTCTACTAACTGCCATGTTTTCTTATTTTCATTTAACTGTTCTTCTCTCGTCAGCCTTCGATCAGGACTTCGAGTTGTATCCTCCATTTCAGTTTCTGATCTAGCATCCTCTGTAACCAGCTGTTTGAAATTTTCATCTCCCACAACTTCGTCTTCACCTTCTATCCCTGACATATTGATCTCTGTTAAATGGCCTTTTATTCGTTGATCTCCATGCATAGTAATAATGCCTTCACTCCCATAGTCCCACCCTGCACCTTCGGTTCCTCCCCACGTTCAGCCCCTTCCACCATAGTCCGTCGTGTTAGGCTCTCAGCGTGAAACTCCTCCGGAGGTTGGCCATCGTTCAGTGCTCTCCAGGCTTCTCGATCTGCCACACCACTCCACCGCACTTGGGAACGCACAAAAAATCCCCAGCCGTAGCATGAACCTATCCGCAAACCTCTGCACATGGGAGAGCGAGTGTTGATCTGCCCAACCTTTCACCAATCCAGCATCGGCCCGCCTGCTTTGACCCGATCCCGCCAGAAGGTTCCTGACCCGGCCTAGCATGCTTGGCGTGTTGTGGTTGCAGCTAATTTCCACCCAATGGCCCATCTCCTCTCAATAGTCCTTCTGGTCCCATTCTTGCATAGGCCCACCAGCTTCATGGCCCAAAGTATACTTGGCCTTATATGCTTGTTAGCCTCTTTATTGTTTGAACCGTGGCTTATATAATTCCTACCTTGTGACTTATTCTCCACATGTTTGGGCCCACCTTCCTTCTCAAAGAGCTCCTCAGTAACTGTTCTTTCCGAGTCAATCTTCCCCCGATCAAATCACCTACAATCCACTCCCTCATAAATTCCATTAATTTTCAACGAAGTAGTTTTTCGTTGCACATAATTCGGAATTAAATTATTTTGATTGCACTCATTCAAAAATATATCTCGTGTTACCATTCTACCTTTGTTATCAACATCGCCTATAGCCCATGGCATGATTAGCTAATCCGCCGGATCCCAAGTCACCGCCTTCAACAAAATTCTATCGGCAACTAAACTAGAGCTTCCACACGTTGACATATTGCTTGTATCTTCCAATAAACATTTCTCTCCGTATACCTCACGTCCCACCTCTTTTACAAACACATCGAAATCACTAGTGCCTACTGTGATATGAATCCATTCATGAATGACGTCAAAAACACATGTATCAATTAAACTTGGCCAGCATTGAACGATAAAGCGGACTTTGTCACCTCATCACACTTGACTACTTCCCCTCATAGACCCCCTATTTTATTGAACGTCTCCCCTGACCACACATGTAAAGGCACTCCATAACATTCTAACTATACTCTTCTAGTCTCACTACATTTTGATTCCTCCCATCTCCATGCATTTTGAAAGAATTGTAAGAGACTATTCATTTTGAAAGTAAATGCTTCCTCCGCATTCTTCATAATATCCAAAACTAATAGAGCTTTGTACGCTCCAATCTCTCTAACTTCAACAACCTGAGGGAGATTCTTACTGATCACTCTCTGTATCGATTTGAAGTTGATGGCCGACGTCGTTTCTCCTACTAAACTCCTTAACAACCAATCAAAATTATCTTTTGCTACTGGGACTTCAATCTTCTTCGCCCAACCATTTCCATGCAGGTCTTTGACAGATGTAACCTTTTTTGTTTCTTCCACTCTTGCAAGATCTTTGCCTTTTTGAGGTTTCCTGTTCTTCACATCAATTCGTACAATGTCTCCTTCACGCATCCCTGTGTTCTTCCCTTCCATTACTTTTCTATACTAGTCTCACCTACAGAGATTCTTTTTCCCCTTAAAATCATATTATGCATTTCTACTATAGCCTGTATCGCCCCTTCTTTCGTCGTATATCGTACAAACACAAATAGATATACCTTTTCATTTTTCAGCTTTCGGACTAGATAGATATCATTGATTCGCCCCGTCCAATGAAATAAATGAAATAATTCCTTCTTAAAAAAATCTTACCAAAAATAAAAAAAAAATCTTTTTCCAATCATTGATACTCTTTTTGATTCTAAATCCTAAAATCCTTTATGTGTAAATTCCTAATTCTATCCCACTCAAGATTTTCTCCCTCACTCTTTCTCTCTCTCTCATCTTTCCGATCTAAGATTTAAATGTTATAGTCTTAGCATTATAATTCGGTCATAACCATAAATAATTCTAAAGCAATGGACATGTATATTATCATTTGAAAAAATAGTGAGCCTCGTATTTGAAAACTAAAGATTTGGATAAATAATTATATGTCTAGTAATAAATTTATAAAAACAAGAAAGTTTTAAGGGGGTAAAGAGAATTTTTTTATAAATTATATTTCACAAAATTATATTTTTCTTTTGCTACACGAAATGTCGAGGTGTCTTTTGCTTACCTATGTTTTGTGTTCTTTGTTACCGAAAAATATCTCATCAACTGAAGAAATAAAATTTAACTTCATCGGGATGAGCTATATCTCAAAGAAATTTACCGAACAACAACAAAACGTAGAATGCTAATTAGAAAAAAGGAAAAAACATTGTAATATATGTATTTTTTTAAGAAAAAAAATTATGGACGAAGAATTATTTTAACCTTTATATTATTTTGGTTAAATTCTAATTTTATCTTTAATATTTAAAATGTTATATTTTTATTCTAAATATTTAGTTTATTTTCTAGTTGAAATTAATCTTTTTCTTACCAAAAAAGTATTTTTTATTTTATTTTTCTATTAATTTTGTCTATGCCTATATAATTACAATTTTTACTCTTATCTAAAAAAATCATAATGAAGAATTTTTTTAAGAAAATAAAATTAATTTTAGTCAGAGAGACACTACAAAAAAGTACTGGAATAGCGACCGATACATAATTTTCAGGACCAAATTAATATTGGTCGTTAAATTATATTCTGCGACCGATTTTAGCGACCAGTAAATTCGGTCGCTAATAGCAACCAATAAATTTTAAGTATAACCAAAATAAAATCGGTCACTAAAATTGGTCCCTATTTTTTTATTTAGAGACCGATTTAGCAACCAAAACAGAAATAATGTCTTTAGAACCGTTGGTCACAAAAGCGGTCGCTATTTTTTATTTTAGCGACCGATTTTGCAACTGATAGTGAAATAGGGTGAACAATTGTTTGATCGCTAATTCAGTCGTTAAATTAATGGTCGCTAAATTAGTTGCTAATTGTTAATTTAGCGACTGATTTTAGTGACTAACATAATCGGTCACTAATCGCGACCGACTAGTTTTATACAACTAGAATAAAAATGGTCACAAAAATCGGTCGCTATTTTTTAATTTAGCGACCGAATTAGCAACCAAAACAAAAGAAGGAATGTCCTTGGTACTCTTAGTCACAAAATCGGCCGCTATTTTTTAATTTAGCGACCGATTTTGCAACCGATTTTTAGGTAAATAGAATAGCGTGGTTGGTTACTAATTCAGTCGCTAAAGTTATGGTCACTAAATCGGTCGCTAATTTTTAAATTAATAACCAATTTTATAAATTAACCAGTCACAAAAGCAGTTGCTAAGTTAAAAAATGGATATTATCTATTTTACCCAACCTAATCCTAAGCCAGCCACACCACTCTCATCTCCTCCAATCTTCTG
>NC_029774.3:128307719-128313836 GCF_000817695.3 Arachis duranensis
GCGGTGCCATCTCATGAGGTCTCCTCATCGTCTTCTTCCTCCCACGGAAACCACCGCCTACTCCACCCGCTCTGGCCAGGTTGACACATTCTCTCTCTCTCTCTCTCTCTGAATTTTCGAATTCTTTTTCTAATTGTCACTTTTTGTCGTTTGTATTGATGACAGCTCACGGAGGAAGAAGCAAATCAGATTTGTTTCAAAGAGGTCAATAAAAACGCTCTTTCTTTCAAATCAGATATGTTTTCAGGTTTTTTTGTTCTCTATTTTTTATTTCTTTGTTTTCTGATTTGATCCTATAATCCTTTCAAGAGAAAGAAATCGAGTGCTCCACACACACTCTGTCCTATCATACGAACCTCTCTCTCTCTCTAATACCGTCATAAAAGTCTTTCAATTAAGTTTTCGAGCACGGATCGTGGAACCTTCTCGAAGCCTCTTCCCTCTTACTATTCTAATTTTGCAAAGGTAATCGCTTTCTTCTAATTCCTTTAGCTCGATTATTTTATTTTGGTGTTGGTGAATTTATGGGAATTTTCGTTCTGTAATTAACTTGATATGCAGTTTCATTTTTTTTTCTTCTAATTCCTTTTAGTTTTGTTTTTTTTTTCTTGGTGATTTAGACCTTGATTATTCCACCATGCCTATTGTTCAATTATTTACATGTTGGCTGGCACAGTAAAATTGTCACATGGAAAACAGGGAGTTAGAAGTACTACTTGATAATTTGGGGATCAAAAGAGAGATTGCAGGAGATTTCATATTGGATAATGTTGAGCACTATATGAAGTTTTAATTAACCTCATTCGAGAGTCTTAGCTACTTGTAATTGCATAAGTTATCATACCGGAAATATATTAATTTATGAATCACAAACTATTTGTAATTGTTCACTAAATCTTATAAAAGAAGTTTGGTTTTAATTTATTGATGTCCACTGTAAGAAGATTTCACTCTTTTGGTGCTTGATCTGTTGTCATCAACAGATTTTATTTTGTGTTTTGTGGGGATATATTTATTTCTTTAACAATTTTTTTGGATTTAGGATAAATTTATTCTGTTTTCACTATTAGAACAGGACCTTATTATTCTAAGATTACTTCCTTAACACTATACAAGACTATAATAATTTTATATTTTTTGAAGTTAACCTTTTATATTGTATTTCGATTGATATTAAGTAATATCTATAGATTTTTACCTTCATCTATCGTGGCTCATATAATTTCAGACATTATTAAAGGGCATTACTCTCAGTCGTGACTTTTGTGAAAAAAATACCAGATGCTACTAGGAAATTTTGGTGAAAAAAGTTCGAAGTAGGTTTTAGAAAAACATTTAATCTTTAGTAGATTAAGAATCAGTTCTAAATTTGAAAAATTTAATATATATTAATTTATAACTATTCTTAACATCAATTTTTTCCTCCAGATCTTTATTGGGCTCGAAAAAATTTTGAGAAGCAAGGTGCGGCTTTACTAAAAAATTTGTTGGGTGTTGGAGATGATATTAAGCTGGTATGTAATGGCTTACAAAAGCAAACTGTAACTGATTATGGCTGAATAACCATAGTTAATTTATTTACCATATTGAGTTAGATTTTAGTAAAGTTAATTTTTTAATAACTATAAACAGTGGATAACAATATGTACTCCCCTTGTACTCAGTCGTTGGTTTTCAATTTTAGGATTTGTATTTGTTCATATGACAAATTTATTGAGTCTTCTTCTTCCATCCCAATATTGTTTTCTTCACCAAAATCAGATCTAGACCACGATTTCTTTATTGGGAAAAACTCGTGCTAAGTCGTGTCAAACCTCGATGAATAGGAGAGGTTGTGTGGGATGCTCTTTGTGCTTATTGGAATACATTTCTACAAAAGAGCGCACAAGACAAATTAGCTCAATTTTTGTTACCCAACATAAAACTAATATGATGATATTATAGAAAAGTTTAGATCTTTTATATTATAATTTTATACACTTTAATTGATAGTTGATATTCATAAATTTTTTAATTTATATATTTAATAGAAAAAATTATTAAAAAGGACTCTAACATGATTAGAATTGTTTGTAAAGACTCATAAACACAAAAATAAAACATGAATAGATAAAAAATCAAAACATGTTAAAGCGAGTCTATCTTAATTAAAATCTGTCTTATTTATATATACTATAGCTAGAGAATAATCCAAGTTACTTTTTGTGTTCCTATTATTTATATATACTATAGCTAGAGAATAATCCAAGTTACTTTTTGTGTTCCTACACTATTTCTCCATTACAAAATGTTTTCATTTGACACCTGTTCTTATAAATTTTGACAAAGTTTATTATTGTATATGTTCATTGTGATTGTACAAAGAAATTATTACAAAGCAGTTATGAACACGTTCATATTTCTTACTAAGCGTTACCGTTAAAGCAGTCTATATATCAAGGTTTTAAAAATCGAACCGGTCATCAAACTATTTTAACTACTGATTTATGGGTTCATAAATTTAATCGGTTCGATCGTAGTTGAATCGAAAAACTGTTTTATAATAAAATAATAAATAAAATATAAATAAACACATGAAAATATAATTATAGTCTAATCTAAACTTCAAAATATCATTTAAATTAAAAATACTACATAAACCAGGATATTATAATCTCATTCAAATACAAATTCAAAAGTCAAAAAACAAAACAACCAATCAAACATAACACAGCAGCATCAAAATGATCCAAGTTTGTTATCAGTCATTAAAATCCTCCATAACTTGCTACAGATTTGCGTCATTGATATCATCACCTTCATTTCCACTACTTCAGTTTGTGACTGACTTTCGGTAGTCGCGGAAGGAAGAGAACGTTCATTCGAAGCAGAATTAGTTTCAGCATTATTATTCCTAGGTGGTTCTTGATTGATACTTTCATCCATACCTAAACATTACCAACAATCCAACCCAATAATCTCAACTCTCAAGTTCACAACAAACAACATCCAAAATTATTCAAAATTATTCACAGTTATCCAACAAACAACAAAATCCAGTTTGGTAAACAAACCGAAATCAGTTCATGTTTAAGTAATCAGTTAATCACTAATCAGTAAATAACAATTATTAACCAAAGTTCACAGTTTATCATGTTGAATCACAATTCAGTTTCAGTAATCAGTTTCACTAATCACTCACTAGTCAATAATCACAGTACAGGGAGAATCACAGTTCAGTTTCATGTTTAATCTTGAATCAGTTCACAGTTTCACACTACAGTTCAAAAAAAAAATTAAACAGGGAGACAGAATTTCAAAGTTCACAGTTTCGGTGTTCATCATCTTGAATCACAGCTCAGTTTCAATTCAAAGTAAAATACCTCCAATCAGTTTGAGTAATCAACTAATCATACTACACAGTTCAAAGAAAAATAAAACAGGGAGAGAGTGGGAGACACTGAGACAGCGAAGGAACCTTCAAGGCAGAACATGCAACAGAGAGAGTGAGAGTGAGGCAGTGGGAGACAGCGAAGGCACATTCTCAGTTCTACACGGCTGCTGCGGTGGCTCGACCCGTGTGAGAGTGAGGCGTTCTCACTTCTCAGTTCTCGACGGCTCTAGGTGGCACGATGGCGGTGTCTCGACGGCAAGCCCTCAACCCGTGTGATGCGGTGACACCAGTGACTTCAGTGAAGCAAGCTTGCTCGAAGAAGAATCATCAACAATGGGAACCACTGAAGCAGAGAGAGCAGCGAAGCCAATTAGGGATCTCAGTCTCAGCCTTGGGAGTTTTTGTGATTTAGGGATTCAGACTTCAGAGAAAAAATTACCTCGAAGTCGAAGGCTTTCTCTCAGAGCTCGAAGGCACCTTCAACGCTTCAACCGAACATGCAGTAGGCCAATAGGGAGAGTGGGAGACAGACAGCGACGCCGAGTGGTGACTGGTCGAACGAGGTTACTGCGCGACGGAGAACGCTCGACGGAGGTGCCTGCGCGATAGAGATGACTACGCGACGGCGAACCCGTGTGGCCGTGTGAGCCGGTGAGATTGTGATGGCGTTCTCTACTTCTCTCTGAAGCTCGATGAGAATGGTGAAGTTGAACTGTGAAAGTAAAAGTGTGAACTGTGAAGGCAATTGCCAATTAGGGATTAATTCATTGATTTAGGGTTTCAGAGCTCCAAACGGTAGCGTTTTACTGCACAACTCAAAAACCGGCCAGATCACGGTTCGGTTCGACCGATCGGTTACCGACTGATTCACCGGTTTAACTCCGATTTTCAGATTTTGCAATTTTTTATTGTTCGAACCGTCTTTGGAATCGGTTCACAATTTGACCGAACGATTCGAACCGATTTTAAGAACATTACTATATATACATATATGCCACAATGTTGGTTGGTAATGATCTAAGCTAAAGATATATGAAACCAAGAAAGCTGCAATAATTAAGAATAATATTATGCTAATGTGAAATGCTTTCTTCGTTTCTGCTGACATAAAATTAAATAAGGTTAAAAATATTTTTGAGTTTATTATTTTTGTAACTAGCTGTACGTCAGTAATTTTTAGTAAATTTAGACAACATATAATCTAAGTATTAGATAAATAAATGATTATTATCTGACCAAGAACCAGGGTGTCCAACTGTAAGGACTTTCAACCAAATTTACTTTCTTTTAAAAATTATTGATAATATTTTTAGAGAGTAGCTTTGGACTTGACTTGGAATTTCTAGTGTAGAAAGCTCTGGATTGGACTATTGATAATAGTTTATCAAGTTTATTGAGTCTTTAAATTTTATAATTATTACTTAACATACTTTATATTTAGTTTTTAAAGAAGTACTTAACATATATTTTAATTTTCTGCATGCATGGTAGAATAACTTTAAGAATGTTATAGAACAGGCTATTTCAAAAAACATCTGAAAAAAAAAAAAGTAATGTACCAAATAAAATGAATGTGCAGTGTAAAAGAGTCAGAGTTAAAAAGAGAAGAATTTATGGACTTGGAATAGAATTTACTGCAACTGACAAAAGACTTAGTTATCATGACTCCAGTTCTCAATCATCCGATTGGTTACGAAAGTCAGAACATGAAGAATTAATAAAAAAAGTGTGAGAAGAGAACATTGACTTGAAAATTAGGTTGAAAAAAACAGAAAGAGGACTTGAACTCACTAACCGTTTGCTTCAAGAAATGATGAAAAAGCCTAATTTTAAAATTCTGATTCCTTAACTAGAAGGTGGAAAAACAAATATAAGAGAGGATGAAGATGGTGAACGTACGTCTGAAGAGTGATTACTAGTTGTAATGCTAGTTAGTTAATAGACTTTAAATGATGTAATTAGTAATATGAGAGTGTTGCATACTTATTATTGTGTCTATGATATTGAATTGATGAGTTATTTTGGTTATTGTTTAAGTGTGTTTATGATATTTTGGTTATTGTTTAAGTGTTATTTACTTTTATGTGTTAAAGTGTAGATTTTTTGTTGATGATTTTTCAATATTTGATGGCATAAATGTAAATTTAGTAAAAATAATAATTAAACAATTATGATAGACTAAAATGTTTGGATGCTAATTAGCGACTAAAATGTTTGGTTGCTAAAATACAGGTTCACACTGAGCAACCGAATTAGAGACTGAAATGTTGGTCACAAATTAGCGAACGATTTAGCGATCAAAATAACAGTCGCGAATTGGAGACCAAAACACTGGTAGCAAATTAGTGACCGATTTAGCGACTGAAAAGTTGGTCGCTACTTAGCGACCGATTTACTCAAAAACCAATTTAGTGACGTAAAATTTGGTCACAATTTAGCGACCGATACTCTTTGATGAAGGTTTGGTGGCCTTGTTAACAAATCGGTCACTAAAATCAGACGCTAACATTTAGTGACCGAAGTTGGTCTCTATTCTTTTTATTAGTGACCATGGTTTTAGCAACCACTCAAATCGGTCGCTAAATCGATCGGTATTCCGGTAATTTCTTATAGTGAAATAAAATAAAATGAAATAAAAATAAAAATAAAATATTCCAAACATTAAAGACAAAACTTAATCTAAATTTTAGGACTAAAATATTATTTTACTCAATAATTAAAAACTGGAAAAATAAACACCCTTA
>NC_029774.3:128313884-128314086 GCF_000817695.3 Arachis duranensis
ATACTAATATGAGTTTATCTATTATGTGTTTTTAGATTATATATTAACATTATAAAATAAATTTTTTTTATTAAAAATATAAAAAATTTAAATTTTCAATACACTTAAATTTTAAATATTAAAGATTTGAATATTATCGTGGTCAATGAATTTAATGTTATCTAACTGATCAACAAAATATAATATTTTTAGCAAATATTTT
>NC_029774.3:128314622-128327681 GCF_000817695.3 Arachis duranensis
AATATATTCTTTATTATATTCATTATAGATATTATGAAATGTATATTTATTGGACTCTTTATATATTTACAGCATAATAAATCGAATGGTATGGTGTCGACTTATTAATAGTTCACGTCCATGTAAATTGAAGCACTTTCAATCAATTTACTTAGTTAATAATATTATAGAATAAATTGAACTGTGCTTATTCGATTTATTAAGAGTATCATCGTTTATAAATCCTAGCTATTTAAATTGTTTTACCATATAGCCTAGTAAATCAATATGACCTCATTTGATTTACTATTAAAATTTGTAATTCAAAAAATTCTAATTTAATTTACATAAAAACACTGATAAAAATAAGTATGTAACTTTTTTACTTTAAATGATGTATGTAATATTTGCAATGCTTTAGTTTATATTGCGTCTGTTAGAAACAAGAGACTGAGAGAATAATCTGAAAAGTGTATTATTCAGTTATGTCCAAGGTATAGTATACAAGAGGTATTTATAGGTGCTAAATGAATCAGAGTAATAAAGGCATAGAATCCTATAATTAATATACAGATATACTACATAAATACAAACGATACTAATTGATCCTAATTGATGCTAATTGATTCTCTAACATCCCCCCTCAAACTCAAGTGGGAGCTAAGGATACCAACTTGAGTTTGGATAACAAAGTCCGGAAACGAGTCGGGTGATGAGCTTTCGTGAAAATATCAGCAGTCTGATCTAGTGTTCCAACAGCAATGAGACGAATAGCATCAATAAGGATACGTTGCCGAACAAAGTGACAATCAAGTTCAATGTGTTTGGTGCGTTCATGAAAGACATCATTATGGGCGATCTGAATAGCACTGCGGTTATCACAAAAAACATCAGTAGGGGACGACTGAGGAGCACCCAAATCTTCGAGAAGCCAACGAACCGAGACAACTTCAGCAGTGGTAAGAAAATAGCTGAGAGAACCAAGATCTTTCATCTCAAAGGTATGAAGTGAGGCCTTGAGAGCAGAGATGCCATCAACATCATCCCCAGTGATTATCATGTCATCAACATACAAAAGTAGAAGAACAACTCCACGTTCACTTTTACGAATGAAGAGCGCATTCTCATGAGGGCTAGAAGTAAAACCAAGACTGCATATGGTAGTGCTAAACTTGTCAAACCATTCACGAGGAGCTTGCTTAAGTCCATAAAGTGCCTTGCGAAGGAGACAAACCTTATCAGAAGGACAAGGATATCCTGGAGGTGGTTTCATATAGACTGTCTTCTTCAAATTCCCATTAAGAAATGCATTCCTCACATCCATCTGACTGAGAGACCATTTTTTAACCACGGCAATGGCAAGAAGAGCTCGAACAGACGTAAGGCGAGCGACAGGGGCAAAAGTCTCTTCATAATCAATACCATACTCTTGCGTACAACCTTGAGCAACCAAGCGGGCCTTATAACGGTCAATAGAGCCATCAGAACGAGTCTTGATCTTGTATACCCATCTACTGCCCACAACTTCCTGATCAGAAGGAGGATCAACCAAATCCCAAGTGTGTGCTTTTTCAAGTGCCTGTAATTCTTCTTGCATTGCTTGTTGCCAATTTGGGTTTGAGGAGGCTTCTCTGAATGTCTTAGGTTCATGTTGATGAAGAATAGTAGAAAAGCAATGATAATCAAGAAGATGAGGAGGTGGATTCCTTACCCTAGAAGAACGAGCGGGAGGAGGAGGCATGACGGTAGGAGCAGGATCATCGTCCAGTCTGGAATCATCGGGAGATGGAGAAGGCGGAGGAACAGGAGGCTGTGGAGGGTCACTCGAGAGAGAACCTGTAGAATCATCACTAGGAAAAAGATCAACATTGGGGTTAGTAAACAAAGGTGACTGAGTAGTAGGAATGGACTCAAAGGATGAGAACCGAGAAAACATGTGGTGCTCCCAAAAGACAACATGACGAGATATACGAATACGTTTAGAAAGAGGATCCCAACAACGATAACCCTTGTGTTCAGTGCCATAACCAAGAAAACAACACATACGAGCCCGAGGTTCAAGTTTACTATGTTCATGAGGCTGAAGAAGAACAAAACATACACAACCGAAAACTCGAAGAGAACTGTAATCTAGGGGGTATGATAAAGACGCTCAAAGGGAGTAACATTACCAAGAACAGAAGAAAGGAGTCTATTGATAACATGAACAGCAGTAAGAACAGCTTCACCCCAAGTACGCTCAGGACACGAAGAAGAAAGAAGCATTGCCACGGACGGAATCAAGAATGTGACGGTGTTTGCGTTCAGCTCTACCATTTTGTTGAGACGTACCAGGACAAGAAAACTCAGACAGAGTACCCTGTTCTACAAGAAAGGCTAAGAGTTTGGAATCACGGTATTCCATAGCATTATCACGTCGAAAAACCTTAATGGCCTTGGAAAACTGAGTTTTAATCATAGTAGCAAAGTTGATATAGATCTGAGGTAACTCATGGCGATTAGTCATCAAATGAACCCAAGTAAAACGGGAATAATCATCAATGAAAACGACAAAGTATCGAGCTCCGCCCATAGAGGCAGTGGGAGCGGGGCCCCAAACATCAGAGTGAATGAGATCAAAAGGAGAGCAAGCAAGGGATGAATTATTGTGAAAAGATAAAGCAGGTTGTTTGGCAGTTTGGCAAGAAATGCAGTCAAAAGATTCATTCGGAACCTGACCTAAAACACCCTGAGATACAAGAGGACGCAGTTTTCCTAAGGAGGTGTGGCCAAGACGTTGATGCCATAAGTGAAGGGTAGAGGGAGAAGAAGCAGCACAGAGATTTGGTACAGGAGGAATATGAAGACTTTCGAGTTCAAACAACCTTCCGACCTTACGTCCAGTCCCGATGATCTGTCCCGTTCGAGGATCCTGTACACGGCAACCAGAAACAGAAAAGGTGACGTCAAAACCCAGATCAACAAGTTGACCAACAGAAATAAGATTGAAGTTTAATTTGGGAATGTAGTAAGTATCAGGAAGATTAAGAGATGACTGAGATATAGAACCCTTGTGTGTTGCATGCAAGAGGGAGCCATTTGCAGTATTGACAGAAGGTCCATTTGCAGTTGCAGACATGGACGAGAAAATATTTCGCAACGGAGACATGTGATTAAAACAACCCGAGTCAAAGTACCATTTAGAAGTACCTGGAGGAGTCGATAAAGCAGCAGGGGTATTACCAGAAACAGAGAGAAGATGCTGTAGAAGAGATGCAATATCAGATAGAGAGACAGTGGTAGGTTCAGTAGTGGCAGCAACAGCAGAAGCAGACGCAGGACGTGGTGGACGAGTAGGACAGGTAGTAATCAAATGTCCCGAGAGCTTGCAATAACGGCAGAACAACTGTGAACAATGGTAGCTAATATGCCCTTTCTGGTGGCATGTGCGACATTCAACAGAGGGGCATACGGAGAAAAGGTGCCCAAAATGGTTGCAGTTTCGACAGAATGTATCCTTTCTGTCTGTGGCAACAAAAACATCCGACTTTTCCATAACAGTAGTCACACAAATCAAAGAGAGGAGAGAAAACTGCAATTTCGAAGCAGAAAATGAGAAATCGGTGAAGCTTCTGGATGAGAAAAGAATGGTGGTGGACAGCAATGTTTCGGCGGCGCGTGGCAGCGCGTCTGGAGGCCTCTGGCGGCGATCTTGGCGGCTTTGGAAAGCTGACGGAGAGAAGAACACGATGATGCCGGAGGTGACGAACCAAAGCGTCGTTAACAGATCGAAAAACGAGAGCAAAGAGGCACGGGTGGAATCTGGAAGGAAGATCAACTTGGTCGTGGCAGCGTCTTTCGGCGGCGCGTGGGGGCGCGTCTGACGGCGGATGGCGGCGGATCTGGTTGCGTTGGAATCACGGCGACAAGAGGAACAAGGTGGTTTTGGGGGTGACGAACTAAAGCGTCGAAACGGGAACGAAAAAGGAGGCCAAAGAACACTGCCGGAAAAGAAAAAAAAACAATGGGGCTATGAACTAATATTCATGGAAAAAAAAAGACCTAAGCTCTTGATACCATGTTAGAAACAAGAGACTGAGAGAATAATCTGAAAAGTGTATTATTCAGTTGTGTCCAAGGTACAGTGTACAAGAGGTATTTATAGGTGCTAAATGAATCAGAGTAATAAAGACATAGAATCCTATAATTAATATACAGATATACTACATAAATACAAACGATACTAATTGATCCTAATTGATGCTAATTGATTCTCTAACAGCGTCTAAGAACACATGTTAGCTGAAAAGACAAGCATAGTAACTAGTAACGCAAGAGGCAATCAGGAGAAAGACTTGCCCGTCCAGTATGACAACATTGAACCTGCTAATGTGGCCAAGGAAAGTGTTAAAACTCGAGATTGAATAGGGGGACTACGGAACAAAAGTATTGATTGCTGAACCCCTTCTCCCATAACAAAATTGATTAAATCAACAATGGGCTATACTATGGAACCATATATTTTCTTTGTTCATTTTTTATGAGTTTGGAAACTCTAATTTAATTTGATAATGAACAAATATTATTAAAAATAATTAATTACAAAATTATTAATTTGATTTTAATTTATACTTGCTTAATTAATAATTTTGTGTGTGCAGATTTGTTATTGGGCCAAAAGTAAAAAATAAATGTTACAAGTCCAAGTGTGAATTTTTGTTTAGCATTAGTTCAAAAATAATTAATGAAGTGTGGCTGAAATCATGTTTATGCCAATTGGGCCGAAGAGTAAAGGAAAAATTCCAAGCCCAATAAAATTAAACTTCAGCCTTGTGCAAAATTATCTTATGACTGAGTGGTTGAATTGTTTTGCTTTGCTGGGCTAGATCGGATTATTGTTGCTACAAGCCCAATTATAATCTTTGCTAAATAGACCAAAGCTTGGTCCGAATTCATTAAGTAAAGAAAGCAAAGTTCCATTACTTCCAATGGATCCCACATCTTAAGTAGTGATGGATTTCAAAATTCAATTAATTTGAATTGAGCTTACAATGGAATCATGAGAGAAAAAGTGTAATTGATTTGATTGATTGCATTAATGCTACACGCTACTCATTATAGAAGAAAGTAAAAGCAACTCTCCTTTAATTAATTCAACTTCATTTAATTGTTTTTCTTTTACTTTATCTACTCTCTCATATCTTCTCTTCTTCGGTCATATCAGAGAAAGCATGGAGGCTATGACTAGACACCGAAAAGAAGGAGAAGCAAGTAACAAGACCATCACCATGATGGCAAGAAAAAGAAAACATAAAGTATGCTGTGTCTAAAATTCTCATTCACTTGTGGTAAGATTTTGTGAAGAGATTTTGGCTTCTTCATACCAAAAATGGTAGAGAAGATCTTGGCCAGCAAGGAGAAGATCTTTGGAGGGATGGTTTGTCTCTGATCTTGTTCAACCACCACAGGAGGTAGCTATAGTGGCTACGTGATGGAAGAGGCAAAGATAGGAGCAGATGAAGCTATCATCATCATGAAGCATCAAAGGCTAGGAGTTCATCTTGGAGAGCAAGAAAAGATGAAGGGCCCGGATTGATGAAGATTGGTGACCAAGGAAGGACTAGAAGTAATTGCATATTGGGTTTTGCATGGGTTATCTCATCTCTCTCTCTCTCTCTGGCCGAACCGGTTTTGTTTTGAAGAAGAAGAAGTTTAGCTTGGTTTTTGGTTTCAACCGTGGAGGCTTTCCCTTCTCTATATAAGGGTGAACAGCCATGGCTTGAAGTAAGGAGCAAGGAGTGAGAGTGCAAGACACAGTGTTCTCAGAGCTACCTAAGCTAGCAGAGTTTCTTATCCTTCAATATATTCTGTTTTGTATTTTTCTGTTTAATTTTGTTATGTCTTGAGTCTCATGAAAAAAAGACAAACAGTGAGGTTTGTATGAAAAAGCCATAGAACGGAAAAAGTCAGAGAGTGCAAAATTAAAAGAAAAAGTCATAGATGTCCTTAGAGTTCCTTTGTACATATGTGTTGTGTGTCATGATTCTGTAGGAATCCCCTTGTAAGTTGGGTTAGCACTTTACAGTTGAAAGCTTGGTAGTGACCAAGTCAAGTTCAGGATTGGGTTTAGAATTCTGGACTTGTCCCAGATAGGAAGAGTAGTTCCTAAGGAGAATTGGTGTATGTAATCAAAGTTGATTATAGTGAAATTCCATCATTGTTGTGATGGAGACTAGATGTAGGCTGCACTGCACTTAGCAGCTGAACCAGGATATATTTGGGTGTTATTTTCCTTCTCTTCTACTCCATTTTTTGTTTCTACTGCCCAGGAGATAAAAGCGCAAAATATCTCGTGCCAAGTGACGAGACAAAAAAAAAGTCATGTGGCTAGGGACGAGACAAAAATCGCCAGAAGTTGTTTCAAAGAAAAGCAAGTGTTACTGAACACAAAAAGAGACTAAGATTCAACCCCCCTTCTCTTAGCCATTGAAAACCATCAATTTTAAATGTAATTTTACTTTTTACTTTTACTTTTACTTTTATGAAAGATAATTTTCCAAACATGTTATAAACCTTAATTAGAAAATACTTCTTTTTATTTATTTTTTTATTGCCTAAACCCGAAACATGTTAACAAGAAACAATTGCTTATATTTCTTCAATTTTCTACCGCGATGACTAGGCTCGTTATAAGAAAATAGGCTCGCTATAAGAAAATAAACTTTCTACCACATTTTAAAAGCATACCAAAAAATATAAAAAAATGTGTCAGATAGTTTTTCGTCACACTTTTTGATCTTTTGAAACTATTTTATCAAATAACTTCAGCAGCAAATGAAGCAAAAGCAGCAGCCAAGAAGCTGAGGTTCCAGTTGCTATCAGTGAAGACAAGTACATAGTAAAAAAAAAAAGTTTTATCTAAATTAAGTAGGGTAATTAATTCATATGGAGAAAATTCATAAATTCAATATTTATAAAATGATTAATGACAATACGATAATCAACAATAATCAATCTAACAGACCAGCAACAATAATAAAAAAATATGACTGCTTTTAAAAGCATTTAAAATAAAAAAATTTAAAATTGACTTATACTTATCAAAATTAAAAAGTCTTATATAATTTCATACATTAATAAATTTTTAATTTATTCTTATAGTTTGATTTACTAAATATATATAGTACCATTTTTAAAAGACAATCTTTTAAAATATATTTGATAAACTATTTTTAAAAAATAAAAAATTTATCAAACTAATTCATAATCTAAAAGAAAAAAAAGCCACATCAATATTTTTTATGTATCAAATCATCAAGATGCATGTTTATATATATTAGTAACTTTTTTTATATTTCTTTTGACACCTATTTTCGTTTATAATTAATCACTTTATTTTATTTCACACGATTTTAGAGTATTATAAATAAAAAAGAGTTGTTATGATGAATAATGTTAAAGCATATTTTAGTAATCGAAAATGTTTGGAGTCAAAGGTAGTCATAATTTTGTTTTTGTTTGCTTGTATTCGTTGATTACCGCTAGAACAAATGCTTAATATTAAATATAATAAATGTATAATTATAGATGTTACATAAATAAAATTTAGTAATTTATTAATTTTAGATAATTAAAATTTTTATATAATTAAATCCAATTAAATTATGATATGTACGTATTTTTTTTCTTTTTTTTATTTGATTTTTTATTTTTTTTTCTTATTTTTCTTATATCATTATCATTATCAGCATTACCACCACTCTCATTTTCTTCTTCTTTTTATACGTTTTTTTCTTGATTTTATTTATTTTTGTTTGTTTATTTGTTTGTATATTTTTAAAAATTTTATGAAGAAAAAAACAAAAAAAAAAACAAAATACAAAAAATAATGATGATGTATGACACCAAATTTTTTTATACAACATACAAAAATAAAATAAAAATGACATCTAAATTTTTTATATAAAATACAAAAATTTTACTACAATAAATACAGAATTTGAATTGATATCAATATCACATTACAAGATAGTTTGTTATTTAAGATAGGAATATACAATTTAACCTTAAAAAATAAATTTGTTTATATAAAATTCTCTATTTTTTAAGTAAAGCATAAGATATAAAATTTTTTTTGTATTAATAACAAAACATAAAAAAGAAGAAAAGAAACTTGTTGAGAAAAAAAAAGGATAAAATTTTTTTAATGTTATTTTTAAGAAATTTCGATGCTATTTTTGTTTTTGATAACTTCTAATTAGTTAAAAAATTTTCTATATTATCATTTAAAAATTTCGGTGTCAAATTCAAAAAATTTTTATGTCAAGCTTTAAATTTTTTGATACTATTTTTCTAATAAATCAAACACAATTTAAAACTCTCATTTTTTTCTTCTTTATCATCGTCATCATCTTCTTTTTTTATATATTCTCTTTTTTATTTCACCTTTTTATCATTTTTCTTATTTTCACCGTCTTAAAAAGAACAAAAACAAAAAAAGAAAAAAATACTACAATAACACTAAAAAGAAGAAGAGGAGAAAAAATAAAAAAATGCACCAACAATAATAATGAAAAAAAGATAAAATAGAGAAAACACGTGAAGAAAAAAAAAACGTAAAAAAAAAGTGCATAATTTACTGTGTTAGTAATTTTTTATTAAGTTTAAATTAACTTAATTGACAAAAATATTTAGATGTATAACAAAATTCTATAAAATTGTAAATTTTAAATACAAAAAAAAAGAATTATAGATATTATATTATTATCTTCTTAAAATTGTAATATGTTAATGGAGAACCAAAACTACGAACATGCACTTTCAAAGCTACTATTATTTGATATTTCATGATATATCTCAATGTGATATGTTAAAAGATTAACCTATTACAAATTTGAATTATAGTTAAGCGAATTATTGAATTGCCAACTCAAGTTAATTTGAAAACTACTATTATTTATTTGCTAATATTTTTTATAATATCTTTTAAGTCATCTATCAACAACTAATTCACTACAAATTGTTGAATTTTTATTTGAGGCCTGCTATATATACAAGTCTTTTTGATTTATAAGTCTTATAAGTCCAATAAAACACACGCATTACATTTAATTAACGCATTACACACTTCCACATTCAAGAGTAAATAAAATGCACGTTATTCAACAACTTCCTGTTTCCAAAGCGCGCTACTCACCATGCATTATGAACGATTCTTCTTCTTCTTCCTCCATGAAAACAATTTTCTTGCCAAATTTAAAGATAATGGAACTTCAAAAATACACCCAAACAATTACAGAAATACACCCCAACAATTACAGAAATACACCTAAAGGATTACAGAAATACACCCAAACGGTTATAGGAATTCACCCAAATGATTATAAAAATACACCCAAAGGATTACAGAAATACACCCAAAGGATTACAAAAATACACCCAAAATTCGTTGAATTACACCTTATGCATATTTCAGAACTCTTTCTCTTTCTCCTCTTCATCTTCTCCTGCTTTTTTTTTTCAAAAACGATTTCAGAGATTGATATAAAAAAAATAGAAATCGAGAATAACGAAGAAAGAAAATAGAGAGAAAAGCACGTAAATGAAGAAGAAGAACAGAAAGAGGAAAAAAAACGTGCAGCAACAAGAAGAAGAAGAAGAAAGAGAAAGCAAGAAACGAAAGAAAAGAAGACGAAGAAGAGGAGGAAGAGGAAGAAGAACGTGCAGCAAGAAGAAGAAGAAGGAGAAAGAGAATGCAAGAAACGAAAAAAAAGAAGAAGAAGAAGAGGAAGAGGAAAAAGAAGAAGAACGTAGACCTTGCATCGTGTTTTTGGAATTTATTCGTTAATTAACTTGTAAAACATACAAACCCTAATGATTTGTATGCAGAACTTTTCTCTTTTTATTTAAAGATTTATTACTAACTAATAAGATTATTACTAATAACTACAAGATTTAAATTTCAAACCATCCCATCATTATTTAAGAAGATTAATAAACTTAACCCAAATTGATTCACAGAACAATATTCAATTCATGATACTCCATGATAAGATGTGGAGATGGACTCTCCCCCATATAAGATTCGGCCCTCCCTTATGTTTTAATAGAACCAACCCACTTGGCGATCTCTGCCCAATCATATAACCGAAAACAAGAAGTTAGTTTCTTCAAGACTTGTTACTAGGCCTAGGGCCAAGGCATGGTAATGGACCACAACATCTCAAACTCCTCATCTCATCCCAGCGTGTTCAGTACTGAATTATTACCACAAGAATCTTTCGATTGGATTTAGGAAGTATTCTTTGAGAAAACAATTCTGTTAGGTAATTAACAAGAGTTTAGCCAATAACAAGTTAATAAGTATTTTTAAATTATATTTTATATTAGTTAATTAGGATTTAAATTTTTTAAATTTTAAATTTTATTTTAAAAAATAAAATGTGATCATTCACCGTTTATTTTATAAGTGAAACTGAAGAAAATCTCATACCCTAAGCTGTTCAAGCTGTGATGTTGATGGTTTGATGAATCAGAAGGGATTAAGAGAGGGAGAGAGATAGGTTCTTCTCATTGTTGGAGAGAATGAAAAATCCCCCTTAAAAAATATTTGTTGAGTTATTACACCTTATATACTATGTACTTTTTTTATGTACTCTCACTAAAAAATAATTACAATGGTAAACCTATTATTGATAAAAAAATAATCTAGGTAACACCCTCCCGCAAGCTAGAATTGTGTAAATCTAACAATCCTAGCTTGGAAACATTGGCAAGAAAAGGACCCGGTGGCAGAGTTTTGGTAAGAAAATCAGCAAGTTGATCCTTGGAACGAACTGACATAAGATGAATGAGACCAGACAAATGCTTTTCACGAACAATGTGGCAGTCCACTTCAATGTGTTTAGTTCTTTCATGAAAAATGGGATTATTGGCAATGTGAATGGCTGACTGGTTGTCACAGAATAGAGTGATAGACTTTTGAAGCGGCAAGCCAATGAAATCCATTAAGAAAGATAACCAACTAGCTTCACAAGTGGCAACAGCAAGAGACCTATATTCAACTTCTGCAGAGGACTTGGCAACTGTGGTTTACTTTTTACTCTTCCAGCTAATGAGCGAGCTCCCAAGCATGAAGCAATAACCGGAAATGGAGCGACGAGTATCAGCATAGGTAGCCCAGTCAACATCGGCAAATCCAGTGAGATGCAGATTAGAAGTAGAGGAGAAGAAGAGACCAGTTGCAGGTCGGCCTTTTAAATATCGGAGTACACGAAAAGCAGCCTGTAGGTGAGAAGTTGTTGCACAGTCCAAAAATTGGCTCAAACGTCCCACAGCATAAGAGATATCGGGTCTAGTATTTGTGAGGTAAAGGAGTCGGCCGATGAGCTGTCTGTAAACAGTGTTGTCTGTTAAAATGGTACCTGATTCCTTTGAAAGTTTCTGAATATAATCAAATGGAGTAGAGAGAGGCTTGCAATCTAGATAACCAAAATTTCTGAGAAGGTCCATGGTGTACTTCCGCTGATAAATGTGAATTCCAGAGTTAGAGCGTGCTACTTCTATTCCCAAGAAGTATTTGAGATCACCAAGATCCTTTATTTTGAATTTGTCATCCAAATCTTGCTTGATGGAATTGATTTCACTAATGTCATTCCCGGTTAAAACCAAGTCATCAACATATACTAGAATGGCAGTGAAGCTTTGAGATTGTTTCTTAATGAAGAGTGAATGATCATAAAAAAAACTGCTTATAACCAGCATCCACAAGAGTCTGAGTGAGCTTAATGTTCCATTGCCTGCTTGCTTACTTAAGCCCATATAGAGATTTTTGCAATTTACAAACCAAACCTGGTTGTGACACAGCCAAACCGGGTGGTATCTGCATATAAACTTCTTTGTCCAAATCTCCATGAAGGAAGGCAGTGTTGACATCCAGCTGTTTCAAATGCCATTTCTTTGCCGCTGCTAATGCTAACATCACTCGTAGGGTAGTCATTTTGACAACTGGACTAAAAGTATCACCATAATCTACTCCTTGCACTTGAGTGAATCCTTTTGCAACTAGCCTCGCTTTGTGCCTTTCTATGGTGCCATCGGGATTGAATTTTACCCGAAAAACCCATTTGCAACCCACAGCCTTCTTGTCTTTTGGGAGTTCAGTGAGACACCAAGTTCTGTTCTGATCTAGAGCTGTCAATTCATCTTGTATTGCCTTTCTCCAACATTCATGTGCAGCCGCTTCCTCATAAGTGCTAGGTTCTTGATTTGAGGTGATGGCTAGAGAAAGTGACTTATATTTCGGGGTTAGTTTATCATCTGACAAGTGTTGTGAGATAGGATATAAAGAGTTAGAGTTGGAAACATTGCTAGAGTGAGCTGTGTAGGTTGTCATACAATGATAGTCCTTCAAATAAGCAGGCGGTTTCTTGACTCTTTCAGACTTTCTAGTAATGTAGTCATGTGTGATGTCAGAGTGTTGTGATGCAGGTGCATTATTAGTGTGTGGTGTGGTAATGGGTGCAATGGTGTGTGAGGAAATTGGTGAGTGCATTGAACTTGAGAAATGTTCATTTGAATCTATGAGTGTGGTATGTGTGGGTGATTGCAAATGATGTATGGATGGTGTATCATATTGAAAAAGATCAATGCATTAATGGAGTACGAATGGGCACTTCAGAAATGTCAGTGCTAGTGGAATGTAAAAATGGAAAATGAGTTTCATAAAAAATTACATTTCTGGATATGAAAATTTCCTTTGATTTTAAATCAATAAGTCGAAAACCCTTTGTTCCTAATTTAAAACCAAGAAAAGATGTTTTTCTGGCTCTTGGGTCTAATTTTGTTCTTGAATTTGTTAATGTGGAGGCATATGCAAGAGAACCAAATACTCTTAAATATGAAAGGTCAGGTAAGTTGCCATACAAAAGCTTATAAGGACTAGCATTATTCAGGTTAGTGCTGGGCAGCCTATTAATTAGGTGAATGGCGTGAGCAACTGCGTATTGCCAAAAACAATGTGGAATTCCTGATTGAAATAGCAGTGCTCTAGCAACACCTAAAATATGCTGGTGTTTTCTCTCTACAATCCCGTTTTGCTCT
>NC_029774.3:128328120-128354657 GCF_000817695.3 Arachis duranensis
AATGTAAGTTTGAGGTTAACTTTGACACAGATATCAATTTAAAATCAAAAGAAGGAATGTATAAAACATTTTTGAGAAAAAAATTTTTAGAGAATGTGATTGTGCCAATGATGGTGCTAACAGTTTTGGTTCCATTTGGCAATATCACATTGATTGGATCAATATTTTGAAAACTTGCAAAATCTTTTAAGTCAAAAGTCACATGATCTGTTGCACCGGAATCAATGATCCATAGTGCAGATTTTGGAGTGATAATGCTCATAATTCTCGCATTAAAATGTAATGCAATGGTTTTACCTGGAGTGGAAGTGTGAATGGAATTAGTCAAAATTTGATTTGCATTATGAGGTTGTTGCTGCACACTTTTGTCTTTGATCAACTCTAACAAGGCAAATCTTTACTTTGGAGTGAATCCAGATCTTGATATTCCAATGTTCTCTTGGAGACAATTGAGCTGGAATTGTTTGTCACTGAGTATATCATCATGCCCCTCAGTGATCACGTGATTGATGGTGGTGTTATGTTGCTGCCATTGGTAGAAGTGGGAGGAGTACCCATGCTTCTTATAGCATACATCTTCTGTGTGGCCTTGCTTGTTGCAATGAGAGCAAGCCAATGTAGCTCCACGACCTCTGCAATGGGAGGATCTGTTTGCCATGTTTGCCATTTTGAGAAATCAATGAATCACAGAGTAATAGGGATTCAGATCTTCTTCCTTCCAACTCGTTGATCGGAACAGCTATGTTCACCAAGAAAGAATCTTGCGAAATAGCCTCTCATCAAACTCTATTGGATGAGTTTGAAGGAAGAGGTAAGAATGGGGGAAAGAAAATGTCGAAAGAAAAATTAGGGATAGAAAGAGAATGGCAAAATTGGATTGATCTCAATTCACAACTTTTTCTTTTTTTTTGATTCACAGCTTGGTTGCTCTCCACACTCACCACACCATGAAGAAAATCTCATGCCCTAAGCTGTTCAAGCTGTGATGTTGATGGTTTGATGAATCAGAAAGGGATTAAGAGAGGGAGAGAGATAGGTTCTTCTCATTGTTGGAGAGAATGAAAAATCCCCCCTTAGAAAATATTTGTTGAGTTATTACACCTTATATACTATGTACTTTTTTTATGTACTCTCACTAAAAAATAATTACAATGGTAAACCTATTATTGATAAAAAAAATAATCTAGGTAACAGAAACTAAAAAAAATATAAAAAAAATTATTTAAGGGTGAAAGATTACACTCTACCTTTTAAAGTGAAAATTCAAAATTTAATAGATCCAAATTTAATTAATTATCATTAATGAGTAATTATTTAAATTAATTTTTTTTAAAATATAAAATTAATAATTATTAACTATAATTATTTAAAATTAACTGATTAAAAATTATTTACCTATACTTTAAAAATAACTACATTTTATTTCTACCACGTAAAAAGTTGTTTAAAGGATCGAATGTTATCAGATGAACGTATAATTAAACTTGATTAAATATCATTATAACAACGTAGAATTGTTTTACAACTGCAATAAGTGTTATATAAGGAACGAAACCCAAACTTATCCCCATTGCTAATGGGAAGGGTATCATTTTCAACTTTCATGGCGAAGAAGGCCTTTCTTTTTGGATGTGGCATGTTGAAGGTTGTGCGGGGAAACCAATTCCTTTATGGTGTATGCACAACTTAACCGTTGACTAATCTTGTTTTGAATTTTCATTGGCCGGGAGATGCTAAATCTTGTTTTGAATCCTGGATCTCTATTAAAATGGTAAGGACTTGAAGGAGGTTTGGATCTTTTGTGATAGTATTGTGCATATGGAAGAAAATACATAATATAATATTTAAAAGCGAGACAACTAATTTGGAAGAGATGATGGAACAAGTCATGCTGATAAAGATCAATGGCAAAGGGAGAAGCTTGAGAAGAGACAATTCAGAGAGGAGGTGCATCTTAATGTTGCAAGTGTGAGGAGTGTTCGAAGTTAGTCTCACATCAAAGAAAGTAAAGGAAGAGTGAGAAGTTTATAAGATGAGAGACTCATCAACTTATTACTTTAAGATTTTGAGTTGGATGTAGTATCTTATCAATCTTTAGGTGTGTAATAGTGATGATGACGATGATGTTGCATTCTTTAATTTAACCCTTCCACAAGTGATGAATAGAATAAAAATTGGCCATGAAGAAGGAAACACAATATTTAAAATAATGCCAGCGCAACAAGTGACGCTACATCCAAATTTTGTCCCTCCAAATCCGGGCATTGGTCACTATTACCACATGGCAATACATGTCCCACCCCATGATTTTTGTATCAAACACATGCATCAACCAAAAACAGACATTCAAATTTACAAAGTTGCCATGTTGGAGATCTATTTTATTTGTTTTTGAATTAGGTGTATAATAAAATGACAATGACGTGCTGCATACCAAGTAGCGTTATCAAATAAACAAGTAACAAAGAAAGGAGGGTTGGGGCTTGCAGGATGGCTGACGAGGAAGTATCAGACATCTCGGAAGAATCGACGGCGAGAGGCTTTCCTTCGCTGTTCAGAGTGCAGGATTGAGGGTCGGATCCGTCAGCATTAAGCATCAAAGCCCGAAGAACCGCGGAAACTGTGTGAATGTATGCTGTCGTGTTCTTGGCCAGAAGCCATGTCAACCCCATGAGCTCACAATCTTTGTTGTGGATCTTGGTGGTCCTGTTCTCTGATGCTTTGCTTGAATTTGAAGAAGCCTTCTTTTTAAGCTGTGTAGAAACAATTAATACTTCATATTAGACTACCAAACATTAAAATTAGTAAATTGCACTTACACATTGGTTGGTGTAACATTCACTCACTTGGACAAATAATCAAAATTGCATGCACTACTGTTATAAAAAAAGATTCGGCTTTCTTTGTTTTCTTTCAGAAAACTAAATGGAGGCTTGACGTTTTTGCAGTGTCACATTATGCTATGATTATTTTATTTTATTTTTATTTGTTAGCAACAACAAGAATCAAATGCAACATCCATATTAATAAAAAAACATAACAATAGGATTCTGAAGAATACATAGATATTTATGTTTTGAGCATGAAATGAAAACCAAGTGCAAGGGAATCACGGCACATGCGACAAGATCTGTGCAAGTAGTAGTTGGAAATGTGAATTGTGTCAGGAAATAGTTGAATAATTGAGAGTAATTGCAAGTGGACAGGCTAAGAAAAAGAACGCTTACAGAGTAGAGGGTATGCAAGCAGTTGGAGCATGAAGAAAGAGGCGGGAAAGCAGTTGGAGTGAGACAATGATTCTCTAAGTTCAAGTTTTGGAGGGTGTGAAAACTTTGATGAGGGCAGGTGAAGGGGTGCAGCCTGATCCCGCAGTAGCAGTAGACAACATCGCAGGTGTCGTTGGGTTGCATCAGCTGGATTCCCCTGTCTTTGAGGGCCTTACCTAAACCAGCAACACACGTTTCCGAGTCATCCGGCAACAAGGGCATGTCATATGAATATGATGAAGCAGCATCAGCATCAGCATCAGCAGCAGCATGCTTCATTGCCGTTGAGGAGTAGGCAGAGTAAAGCCAGGCAGCCAACACGGGGCAGCACCTGCTGCGGTCCAGGCTGGATCCGCAGGCATTCTTGATCCCTTGGTAGTGCTCGTCGGAGAGCCTCAGAGAGCACCCCTCAACGTTTTCCTCTTCGGGGAATGCGGGTATTGTTGCTGTTGATGCATCGCTTATCACATAGCATGGAACCACAGCGCACAGCAACAACACAAGGGCAAGTCTCTTCTTCATACTATTGAAGAGATGCTGGGGTTTATCAGAGTTTGGCACTATGATATTGCTACCTCATTTTCTTGCTTTGATTATTAATTACCCCTCTCTTATTCCTTGCTGTGTTTAAACTCCTATGCCTAACCATCTCATCACATCTGTGGAATTTTTAATGAGTGGACAGAATGGGAAGACAATTATATCAATTATTTGACAATACTACACTGCACTACACTACACTACACTACAAAGTTATTCTTCTATCTTTACTCACCTAATATGATGGATGGACCCAGGTTTATGAGTTTAGTCTACGCTGATAAGAATTCCTCCTGAACTTTGACACAGATTTATCTACCCAAACCCGAAGGCCAAATAAATTGGTCTTGTCAATTGTCATGCAACAAAATTTTGGCTTCGGGATCATGTCACGTGCCCTCATTACGGATTTTAGCCTATAGTAAATAAATAAAGTGATCATTGATTCTATTTAACAAGGGTATTCCGGATGTACAAAGTTCAGCAACGTAACTGCGTCGAAAATTTGAAAAATCCCAAGTAATCCTTGTAATAGAATTCATGGAGTAGTTTGAATGGCTCTCTGTGTTTACCAAGCAGGTTAATCACTTGTATTAGTTATAACTATACTTTATATGAGAAAGTGTTTTGACTTTTGACCGTTAATCCCAACAAGTGGCAAAAAAGAAAAAAAAAAAAGAAGCGCCAGCTGTTGCCACTATATCATTTTCCTTATCTAACACCCTTAATTAGGCCTTCGTGGTAGTGGCTGTCATGTGAACCCGGTCCCTTTAGTACTGCCCTGCATCAAGAGTGGATATGAACAAACAGCAGAATGCAACTGAAGCTTTAGTTAAAGTAATAAATCCGGTGCCTTTTAATATATTGCATTCGGATTAATTTGAAAAGGTCAAGTAGTAAATGAAAATCTTTAAATATTGTGTGTAATATGAATGAGGGACACAAATTTAGTACACGCCTCAACTTTGGCTAACTGATAAGTATAAAAAGTTATTTGAGTCACGAATGTATTCTTTGAATATAAGCCATTGGATATATATTCACTCAATCTAATAATCAATCTTACACCATAAGTTGGTAACATGTCACTAGTATAAGATTGATCATTAGAATGAGTGAATATGCTTATATTCAAAAAGCGCATTGGTAAGCCAAATAACTTCTAATACTTAGCGGTCAGCCAAAGTTGAGGCATGTATTGAATTTGTGACCGTGAATGAGTTTGTGATGTTATAATACTTAAGATTAAAAGATGCTCAATCTATTTGACAAAAAAAAGGCAGAATTATGCGAGAGTCAGGTCTCATTGCACTTGATGATTGCATGCTCCCTTCCAACTTCCTGGGAAGGCCTTGAAGCAGGTAAGCCCGTCACCAATATACCCTTCTTCAAATTGGTTACTTGGTTTTTTGTGGAATGGCAAATCGGTACATTCATGGATACCCATCTCCCATAACACGGTTTGATCATTTTGATGCAAATGCGGTTGTGGCTCATCTAATTTTACTCATTTTTGTTCATTTAGCAAAACATCTCTACATTTAAGGTGTTGTCCTTCTTTCCATTCAATCACTTTGTAGCTTAATAAATTCTGTATGCGAGCAAGAATGAAGGTGAACGATATTCCAATGATCTTATTTGTAATTCTGATTTCTTACTCACTCTATATCTGCCACTGCACCCTCCCATTAGTATGGTTGGAAAAATTAACAGATTACAGTGAACCATTATTCGCCCTCCCCTTTCTTGATTCATGTATGATCTATAGAGATCTCATTTGCATTATTCCATGTTATGTAGTTAGTTCGTGCATTTTATAAAGGTATATTGCAGTAAGTTTTCAACAAGTCTTCACCTTTCTCGAACATCAATGTTTTGTATATTGTATCTGGAACCTAACCTTACAAGACATGCGAAGCCAATTGAGGGGCAGGTTTTGCTAATGTTACAAGAAAGAAACTAACATAACTAGAACTGCCCATTCCCGAAGTTTTATAATAAATCATGGATAGTACACAATGCATTTTCATACATGTATAAATACTCCACTACAGATCAGTAGTAGTAATTCACATCGCTTGTTTTCGAGATCACAACACAAGTTGACGGGGAAGGAAGATGCCTATCTAAACATTTATAGCAGCAACTTTCTCTGTCAATCCATCTACCATATCCTCATTGACCTCGGCGATTGGTTCCTCCTAAAGCAAAACAAATACATTCAACACAAGCGCTAGAGAAATGTATTTCATCGAGTACAATTTTGAATGCAAATATTAGAGATCATCTAACTGTGCATGCTTACAACCATGGAATAAGCCAGACAAACCAAAAGAAAAGGGCAGAAAAGTAGTTTTTTTTTTTTTATCTGGAACAGAAAAGTGGTTGAAGAATCATATTGCGCATGCAAGGATATTGTTAGTACCTCTGGTTCTTTACTTGGTTTCTCATAACTCCTTGAACCGCTAATGCTGGCACTTTTCAAGAGGCAACGTGTGCTGTTGTTTGGCTTTGAGGGCCCATTTTCTGCATTGGTGTTTCCAGCAGCATCAGACTCTCGAGGATTAGACAAATTTGAACCGCTGGGTCTTTCATCATTTTTGTTTTTCTCATCCTTTGGAACACAAACTCGCTCTCTGGAAAACGTTGAATAGCAATAGTCAATACACATAACATAGAAAACACCAGAGGAAAAAGGAACACAAGCATTTCTGCCAACCAGATTTTATCTTTAAACAAACATATCTGGATTAAAATTATATAAGGACAACAAAATAGAATTAAATCTGGAAGAGAACTAGATAAAAAGGCTGCACGCTGCCAAGCTCCCCCAGATGTTTAACCAACACTTGCCTGGGTAAGGAGGCATGCTGTCTCTGCAATGGAGTGCTTCGCTCACCCTTGCCATAATGTTCCTCAAGATGTGCAAACTGTCGCTTGAACCGATCAACCCCACTATGCAACAAAATAATATAGAATTACTAACTAAAAACTAAAGCATGTAATGCTTGAAATTTCAAAGAACCCTCATTACATATTAGCTCCTAGATGACTTGAATCACAGAAAATTAACCATCGTAATTTCATAGGAATAAAAAAATCTAACTAATATAAGGATAAACATCAGCAAGAATAGATACTACCAAGGGATTATGATGATACTAGTGTAACAAATAAAACAAGTATGTTGGTGTTTTGCTACTGGAGGATCTAGTTCTAAATAGAACTTTTTGGGATTCCAGAAAAAAAAGTCCCAGCATTCCAGCAAAATATCAGTGCAACAATAATAAGTGTGTACAAGGGCTCCTGATCGTAGCTATAAATTACTATGAATTGTGAGAAGTATACAATAGCAGTTGAGTTAATACATTATATTTCAGTAATGAAAGACCGTGCCTTGTGAAAAGAACAGACAGGCTGTCCATGCCTGTCTGATTTTGATATATGCATCAAGCAATCAATAAACTATTTAGCATATCGGCACATCTACCTTGGATACATGAAGCTGGTTTGTTCTCCTCCACGAAGATATTCCTGGAGCATCTGGGGATGATACTCCAAAATCTGTTTGCTTCAATAGTATAATTAGTTACTATCACAATAAAGAAGCAACAATAAATAGAAGCAAGAGTGACTGAAATGCATAGTTGTACCTCTCGATAAATCAACTCTCTAACATCATCTTTGGTCAATTTCCTTCTCTCAAACTCAAACTCAAGTTTTGAAATGGGTTGAGTGGATGGCTCACGATCCACATTTGACAAGCCTCGAAAATAAGGATCGGCTAAAGCCTGCAATCACAAGCATCACAGAGGTATTGAAATCTTTCCCTTGGTGATTACCAATAAAATTTCACATTTGTAACTATATAGATAATGGAAATGGAAAATAACATCTTCAGCTGTTGGACGATCTTTAGGATCAAATGCAAGTAAGCGCTCCAGTAATCGAAGAGCCAATGGATCTGAAGTTGGAAATTTTTGAGATAACGGAACTCGTTGCTTCTTTCGCATGCCACTAAGATATCTTCTAGCTTTCTCATTTCGAATCTGTGAAATTAGGATTAACAATGATATTCCCAAAGACAGAAGGAACAGTCAAATTTAGTGATATGATTGCGGCATGTCATATGGTTGGATATCAAACTAGACTTTGAAAAGCTAACCCTTGCAATGGACTCAGGTGGAGGACTGCCAAGCAAATCGGTCATGAGATCCAATTGGTGCACCACATTTTTACCCGGAAACAATGGCTTTCCATTGAGCATTTCTGCAAATATGCATCCAATGCTCCAGATATCAATTGCAGGGGTATACTGCACAACACAAGGATTAAAAATTTACATTTACATTTACATAGATATTCCATTCCATTACTTTTAAGCAAACTCATCTTGTTGTATCTTGCAGAAGCAACCCAGAGGTATTGTCAAAGTAGAGAGAAGCTTACTTTAGAGAAAAAAGAACCACATAATTCAGGTGCCCGGTACCACCGAGTTGCAACATAGTCCTTAGTAAGAGTAAGTAAATTAAGTCAGCAAGAGGTTGGTAAACAAGTAACAGATTGACATGGCATGCACAATAGTACACTTACAGTCCAGAATATAGCTGATGGAGCATCATTAAAAGAAACTCGAGCAAGTCCAAAATCACATATCTTTAGTTTGCAATCAGCATTGGCAAGAATATTTTTGGGCTTTAAGTCACGATGAAAAACATTTGCTGAGAGATAAACAGTGTATATATATATATATATATGAGTATAAATGCGATGGCAGTATGAACTAATTATAAGAAATTAAAAAACCTAATAATACCTGTATGTATATATTTGAGGCCTCGAAGAAGTTGGTACAAGAAAAATTGGTGATGCTCAGGTGTAAGATCATCATTTGCCTTGATTACTTGATGAAGGTCAGATTCCATCAACTCAAAGACAACGTAGATATCCTTGAACTCTCGACGGGAAGGAGGAAGCATAATATGTTTAATTTCTACTATATCAGGATGGCGAAGCAAGCGCAGGAGCTTAATTTCTCTTAGGATTCTTGTAGCATCCGATACATGTTCAAAAACATCATTGATTTTCTTGATTGCAACTTTTTCCCCGGTATGAGTGTCGAGGGCAGAGCCCACGACGCCATAACTTCCTTTCCCGATGACTTCGTGGATTTGGTATCGGCTTGCCTCTCCATACTCAGTGAAAAACTCAGCTTCTGCAGAACCCTGTTTGATAAGCAGAAAATCCATTAGGGTCTAGGGTCTAGGGAAGGGGACAACAGTACACACTGGCAATGCCAATGCCAATGCTGTGATCGGGAATGACAATTACAATTACAATTAAAATTACAATTACAATCTCGAGAAGAAAGGTTTGAGATCTGGGACCTTTTTGTGGGGATCCATGGAAGAATGTTTGAAGAAGATCTGGGTAGGGACTTTGAGGGGCTTCAATCCAGAGATATCAAAGTCATCGTCAATGGTGAGTTCAGTTTCTTGATTGCTAGTGGGAATAGAGGCCAATTGTGCCCGCAAATCTCTCACCAACAACACATCGCTCCTATTATTATTATTATTGTTATTATTATTATTATTATTATTATCGATAATAATACGATCGTCCCCTTTAATAGCTGAAGAAGCACGTCTTTGGAATAAGCGTCGAATCCCTTCCACGAGCGTTCCACCACCACCACCACCCATCCTGTCTACTTCGCTTACAGTACTCTTTTTATGTATTCGCCTTCGACTCTCTGCCACTCCAATCCACCATTTCTCCTTCTCTCTCTTACTTGGATTCTTTTTTGCGATGCGGAGAATCCAGGCACTCAGCAGAATCAGAGAGAGGTAGGTCAAATTCTTATTAGTAAGGGGAGGGGAATTTAGTCAATTTACCAAGTTCTAAATGTCAAGTGGTAGTAGTTATCCGTGTTAGATAATTGTTGCTTCCCTAATACTGCTTGCTACTTGATTGATGGAATAATTTATTTATTTATTTATTTAAGGATGTTGATTATTGTAACGTCAAGTGCGAATGAGCTGTTGCCATATGGGTCAGTGATCGCACTTCTCTCCCGTTTTGTCATTGCTAATTTAATTTATTTTTTTACGCGGTTGACAGGTACGTGCTAATGATGTTGTGATGCTTCTTTTTTCCTTTCTTTCCCACATGATTTCTTGTCTACCTTTATACTTTTCTTTTTTTTTCTTTTAAAATTTTAATGTATATTAACTAGGCATCTATCAGCTCACGAAGCATGAGGTGTCGCTTCCGTCATTTCTCAGTTTGGCGTTCCTAACATATGAGTATTGGACTCTCGCCCTATTGCAGTTTTAGTGACCTACTGGTGGCCATGATGCAGGAGGTGGCAGCTGCAACTAGCTTCAGTGCCATACCCTCATTTTGGCGGGGATCACCGAGGTGTTGGCGAATTATTAGTTTTTCATTCAGAGTATGTGTCAATAAGTAAAGTACATGATTTGGCTCCCATTTTAGATTTCCCGTTGCATGTTCAGTGACTCAGCACGAGTTGAAGGTTATGGTTAAGTATGCTTCTGTTTTTTTTGGGACGCTGGTATGCTTCTTTATTTTCTTGATAAGGGTGGGGAATAATTCTGGTCAGTGATCACTCGAACATATAACGTGAATTGTTGTACTTGAGTTTGTTAGTTCCCTTTGCAGTCTGTAACTTTTACCGGTCTGCTTTTAAGCTCGGGACTTTATTATTAGGTATAATTATGGTTGAAGTTTTCCAGTTTAGTAACTACTCTTACCAATTTGACCTGAATAAGTCAAATTTGATTAAAGTTGTGTTACATATATGACAAGTGTTACCAATTCGTGCATGCAATTATAAGTTTATAAATTTTAGGTACTAAGGAAGTTGGCACAAACAAACAACAAAAAAGAAGAGGAGGAGAGAGAGAGAAGAAAATAAAAAACCTCATCAAAATGAAATTTCATCTTATTGGTGTACATTGTACTACCGGTAATATATATCTGTGTAGTTTCTGTGAAACTTAAATTGCCAAGTTTAATTATCCATTAAAGCATTTTATCAAAAAAGTATCCTTTAAAGCAATCATAGTGGGAAAAAAATAAGTGACTTCACAAATTATCACGGTGAATGATTTATTAAATTTCTACTATTTTGAAATCAATTTCTCTTAAATTATCTTAAAACATAATGACTTTATCATACAAATTACAAACAAGTTGCAGGTTGTTGGCCAATATGTAGCTTTGCCTGGCCTCTTCTATTTATTTTTTAGCATATTTAAACTAAGTTTGTCACGCATGAAGTCCAAATAGTAGAAAGAGAGATCTTTTATTTGCAACACACAACATTTTATTTGCTAATTAGTCTGATCTATACTTATCCTTATAGTTAACTATTAAAACTCAATACAAAATAAAATTTGAATTATAAAACATGTCAATTTTGTTGCTTTTGAGATTTTTTGAGCTACCACTTAAAACAGAGTCAAGGCCTTAAGACTCTGTTTGAAAGAAATATTGAAACTAAGTGACTAAGATTAAATTAAATTTCTATATTATGTTGGTATAAAATATATTGAATGAAATTATAATTAATATTATGTTTAATTTAAAATAAATTTAAAAATTGTGGCTAAATTTAGAATTTAAAAAGTTAAATGAAGGTATTTTTAAAAATAAATATTATTAAAGTTTTAGTCTCCATTTTTTAAATTTTATTATTCTGTGTCTCTACTTTATATTTATGAAAGTACTCAAAAAACTGGAATTTTGGAGAGAGTGACTCAAATTTTAGTTCAATATCCGACATCAAATACAATATTAATCTCATGGTCTCATCTCAGTTTTACCCTTAACCAAATGCTACCTAAGAAAAGGATAAGGTGGGACCAGACCAAATTTGTGATATTTGTATGAAGCAACCTAATTGTGTTTGAGCCATACACCTATAATCTAAACACATACATGGCTACCTTCTTTAACTTCCCACCGGTCTTCTCTGCCCTTCCCTCCAGAACTCATCACCATATCCACTCATCACAAACACCACCGCCACCTCCACCACCTCAGTCCTCCAGCACAACTGGTAATGACAACCAGGAAATACTGCAAGTCTCTACCAAATCACAACAACAGAAGTCTATCAAACCCACTAAGATTGAATCCACAGATTGGATAGCTACTTCCCTCACAAGACGATTTGGTCTCGGAGCTGGCCTTGCTTGGGTTGGCTTTCTTGCTTTTGGGGTCATCTCTGAACAGATTAAGACTCGCTTTGAGGTTTCTCAGCAGCAGGCCAACACAAGGACCGTTGACAAAGAACAAGAGGTGCTCCTTCCCAATGGCATAAGGTTAGGTTGCTTCTTCAATCACATTGTATCTTTTCTTAGTCATATTCATTTTCTGAATGATACTTGTCTCTGGTCAGGTACACGGAATTGAAAGTTGGAGGTGGAGCTTCACCAAAACCAGGGGATCTAGTTGTGATTGACATAGTGGGAAGAGTGGAAGACAGTGGACAAGTGTTTGTGGACACAACAGAGAAGAAGCCACTGGCACTGGTGATGGGGTCAAGGCCATATAGCAAGGGAGTGTGTGAAGGCATAGAATATGTGCTAAGAACAATGAAGGCAGGTGGTAAGAGGAGAGTGATCGTGCCTCCTTCACTAGGGTTTGGAGAAAGTGGTGCTGATTTTGGCACTACTGAGATACCTCCACTTGCAACACTTGATTACATTGTTGAAGTTGAAAGAGTCTCCATTGCACCTGCTTAATAAATATATTACTCTTGTACTACTTCCACCTTCTGTTATGTATATCAAATGATTGCAATTTGAGTCAATGTATACCAATTTTTTGTCCAAATACAGAATTTAAGAATAACAACTCCAAAATGTATTTACTTTATTTTTACTTCACTTGGATGATGTACGAGTTTCCAACTTTTCATAGTGTGTTTTACTTTTATACATAGTTATTAAAATCGAATTGGATAGGTCGATTTGATTGAAAAACTGATAAATTAGACCTAATATCAGTCTAATCCAAGATTAGAACCACTTAAAATTGAGAATCGGTCCAAATCAATAAAAATTGATCAAATTTTGTGAAAATTAGACCGGATCAAACCGCTCTGTTGCAGTTGAAAATAAATCTACGACGCACCAACGTTTTTGCAAGTCCACCGTACTCCATGTACTCCAACGATGCCAAGTGTCAAGGTTGATGAGTTTTGGAAAATTTTTCAAAATGTCTCGCATTCCAATTTCCAACCCTTTGCCCTAAGAATGCAACAAGGATTATTGATCATCCAAACTGCAATGCTTCTTTACTAATATATATATAAATTATAATTAGCAATTTTTTATTTTATTTATATTCAATTTATTTTAATTTTAAAATTATTTATTTTTAAATTAATTATATTTTATTAACAATAAATTTTAATTAAATGCATACAAATTAAAAAAATAAACAAAAAAATTATTAATCACAATTTTTTTTTCATGAACGACCCACCGATTGAACCAATCACTTAATAATTTAGTAATTTGATCGGTTCGATCAGATTACAACTATGCTTTGATATGGTTATTCTTATTCAATTATATTTTAGAAAATTTATTAAGTAATAAGTTTAAAAAATCAGTTACACAATTTAAATTCTACAAATTATTTTGACTAATTTTTCGTTATTTCATCATTTATTTTAGTTTGACAACTATTAAAGAAAAAAATAAATTTCTTTTCAATAATATTTTCTTATATAGCTTTTTTATATTTACTCTAATAAAAATTTTAATAAGAGATAATATTGACTCACCTCAAACAATTTAATTTCAACTTAAAAAGCATACAAATTATTATTAAATTAATGAAACTTATTAGAATACTGTATTAAATTATAGAATATCAACCTATATTTTATTACGTAGATTTTCTTCTAATGTGTATAGTTGAGAAATTGTTACGTATTTTATTAGTTAAAATTAATTTTTATGATTAAAAGAATTGTTATGAAAGAATCTTAAATAGATAACTAAATCACAAGTATCAATATCTTTCGAGTTCTGTTAGAAACTAATGAAATATTTGTATAATATATATAGTGGATTGTATGAATTATAAAATAAATATCACTCATAATATTCAGAATAAGCATTTGAGTACTAGAAATAATAAATATCTCATGTTATAAAACTACTCATTCCAAAAATTTAAATTAATTTTGACGAATCTAAAACTTTGATACTATGTCATGATACCACTCATATTAAATACTTATACTAATAAATATTTTATTGGCTCCTTATACTTCCTCCTAACTTTATACAAAAAGTCTCATAATAAAATTTTAAATGAATTTATAAATAAAAGAAATTATTTTCTGACTAATGTGGTTTAATTTGTGTGGGTTGTTTTGGTCTTTTGGCAAAGATTAGAAGAATAACATGGTGTCCGAAGGTGAACCACATAACAGTATCCGATTATGAATTGAGCGCAGTGCAGACTGCAGAGCGACAGGCAACAGGCAGCTTAGCTATGGGAACTGTGATTGACTCTCACTTCTTGGCTCTCACTGCCATCCTCACTGTATTTCTTCTCTCTCTACATGCATGCTGCTCATTTTCTTCAACAACATATTCAAGATATTCATTTCGCTTTTTTGTAGATTGGGTATCAGTTTGTGTTTTTCATCATCACTGCCCTCCTCAAATTTGACAAAGTTACTGATTTTGCCGGTATAATTCATTCACACTTCTCCTTCATTCTTCCTCCTTCCGTCTTCTTCACCCTTTTTTTTTTCCTTTGAAGGAAGTACCAATTTCATAATAATTGCTGTGTTGACCCTCCTGCTCAAGGGATCATGGTATTTTCGACAGGTACCTATGCCAATTACATTCTATTTCCATCTCCTTTCTCTTTTGTATCGTCGCTCGCTTATTCAAACGCTACCTTCACAGATAATCCTCTCTTTCTTTGTTGTATTATGGGGTCTTCGCCTCGGCCTTTTTCTCTTATTCAGGTAACCCTACAAATAATTTATATTAATACAGTAAAGTACCATTCTCTAACTTGTGATTACCCCCGTCGTCAGGATTCTGAAGTGGGGAGAGGATCGACGCTTTGACGAAATGCGGAATAATTTGGGAAAATTGGCCATATTCTGGACATTTCAGGTTTGGAAGAATGTATCTACCTTGCATATGCAAGTTGGGAGTTTGTGTTTGTGTTTGTTTGATTTAATTTCAACTATTGCAGGCTGTGTGGGTGTGGACAGTGAGTTTACCAGTTACAGTGGTTAATGCAAGCAACCGAAATCCTTTCATACAGCCTCAGGATGTGATAGGATGGATTTTGTGGGCTGTGGGTTTTATACTTGAAGGTACAGCGGATCATCAGAAGCTGCGCTTTAAACAGTCTCCAGAAAATAGACGCAAGTGGTGCAATTCTGGTCTCTGGAAATATTCTCGCCATCCAAACTACTTTGGTGAGGTTAGTCCTTTCATCTTATTGATTTCAATCAAACTTTGAAAAGTCCATGTTTATGTTTACTCTACTACATGATTATGTTATCTTCTTCTTTCTGTGATTAATATTGCTTGCATCTTTGGTTAGAAATTCAAATTAATATTGCTCTGTAGCTTATTATATTCTTCTTTTATTTAAACCTCTAGTCAAGAATTAATGGAGCTTCATGAATACTTAACTCAGATGTTGCTTTGGTGGGGAATTTTTGTGGCATCCACACCAATACTGAAGGGAGCAGAATGGTTGGTAATCATTGGACCAATATTTCTCACTTTGTTGCTTCTTTTTGTCAGTGGCATTCCAATGCTTGAGGTTTGTTCTTACCGAATTTGGTCAAAACTACGCTGCCACCTTTTTTTGCCTTTGTCGATGATTAATTGCATAATGGAAGCAGGATTCAGCAGATAAGAAGTTTGGAAATGTAGATGGATACAGGATATACAAACGGAGGACTAGGTTTGTTTCACCTCCTCAATGTTATTTAATTCAGTGTATTGTTGAGAGATAACACTAAGCCAATTCAATGTTTCAGCCCTTTAATCCCGTTGCCACCACCAATCTATGGAAACTTGCCCTTGTGGTTCAAAACAACTTTCCTCTTTGAATTACCACTCTACAGTCGTAATCTTCCACAAGAAGGACTAGACTGGTGAGCAGCAATTCTAATTCCACTTGCATGACACTTTGTGCAAAAATCTATTCTGCGATGGTAGGATTCCTGAGCGTGGGTATGTCATACTTATGTTGAGTAATATTCAGGATTGTGTTCCTGATGTATCATGTAGTGTCTAATGAAAAAGTTCGAAAAGAGTTATTGACATTTGTAACTAGGATATTATTCAAGAGCACTAGATTATGCTCGAAACTAGATGATATTTTCTAAGCTTGTTTGTTATTGCATGCAAAAGCCTTAAACATAACAACTCTGAGACCTGAGAGCCAGTCTTCTAACTATTAACTTTGTTGAGAACCTTGCATGGCTACATTGTCTTCTGATGCGGACTTGTTTACAAGTTTCACTTTCTGTTGGCTCTGAATGAATGATTTGCAAAGGCTTTATAGTTAGTGTCAATGATAAGTGTTACTAAACTATTTACTGTCTTTGTAAGGTGTAGAACAAGCAGCGGGGAAAGCAGCAATGCTCAGAAAATTGACTAGCACTTGCTTCTATCAACTCATGCGATTCTTTTGTTGGTATGCATTGTAATGATACACCATACCAATAACCAAGGTTGTAGTTGCCATCTTCGGGTTTGTTCTCATAGGTTCTTCTCTTTTATTCTTTTTCTCGCCTTTTAATTTGGATATTTACACTACACGCAATATGAGGTGCGTAAAGCGCACCGCAACTATTTCATCTTGTTATATTGCAGTTACATTCTGTTTGATGCAAATCGATAATCAAAAGTATATTTATCACATGGCATTGCCATCTCTTTCAACTTACTATACATTATAGCGAAGCCGCAGTTTTATTCGAATTATTAATGTACACGCGTCATACCATCATACGAATAGGAAATGATAAAAACAAAACGGGTGAAAAAAATAGCCTACAAATTCTGTTGAATTGAGATAATATTAAAGTTAGCAATGGTATCAACTTACGAGTTGCACAATCAAGCCTCTCCAAACATACTAGGGGGGCAGAGGGCTAATTCTGTGACCACATCTTCTGCTGCACTGTACATTAAAAAAATGATAAAAGAAAATTCCCCATATTAAGGTCACAACCACCACCAACTCCACTCATGGTTACCGGAATTGAAGATTCAAGGCCTATTCGCCCATCTTTTCCAACACATGCCAGGACATAGCGGTCTGGAGCAATGCTTCATTGGTGTATTAAATTTCATGGCCATAGTGATACTGACCTACTGTAACATTCATTACACGTCCATTGTGAGTGCTTGATGTAGTATAGGGTAAAATCAAAGAATATATTCCAGGTGACCAATACCAGAAGACCTCCTAAAAGCTGATGTAAATAAGTAAAGATATAACATGACTATCCCCCAGTGCTATTAATATTATCCAATGAGATCACAGCGCCCGACCTAGCCTCATTGGATGGCCCTGAACCTGAATGTGACATCAGGATATATATCACCCAGAAATGAAGGCAAACAAGGTAAACCAGTGCCCATAATTTTGCAGTCGAGTTCCTTCTCAAAAAGACTGCACCCGTGACAAATATATAATCTAATTGTTGAAGCAGCGAGCCCAATTGTTTCTTGCCAGAATGAATTCTGGCTTTTAAGATTGGCTTCAGCTTTGAATTGGAGAGCTCCCAAATTCCTGATTCTAAGTCACCAGATGAGGAAGCAGAATTCATATCTGGTGCACCTGATGCTGACATATTCTCATCTAGCAACCTTGACACTGCCTGCAAATTTTTATTCATAAAATTGTAACTCAAGTAGATGACCATTTCCAAGAATTAGAACCATGGCCTCAGCAGAAAGAATACCTCAATTCTGAATACGAGACTTGCCTTCTCAGAGGAGAGTGACTCAACCTGTTGACAAGAAGAATTTGTTTGAATGTAAAGTGGTCCGGAACAAGCAAGTTTATGAAGTCCTAACAAGGTATTTGAATGAAAATATCCAAAAATTAATACTTTTCTATTCATTTTTAATAAGCTGAATTCTAAGAACCAGGTAAGGAGGGTTCTGTTGACTACCAATTGGATAAACTCGGACTGGTTAGTCAAGTTTTGTTTGGAGACAGGGAGTCATGAGTAATTGTAAAAATATTACAGCCAAATGTACAAGAGATGCACCTTGGCTTGTTTCTGTATTAAATGATCAGTCATCTGTTGAAGCCTACGCTTGAGCTCAACTTCAACTTCTGTTGGTTCTTCTATCTCCTTCCTTGTCATTTCAATGTCAGCTTCCAGCTTCCGCGCCTATGACGTACAAAAGTATATCGAATATGCAGATGAAATTATTCCACGGCAAAAACGAAGCCTAATATAAATACGAAATATGAAAACTTACATTTCAAATTTAAATGAAATCTTAACAAAATACTGCAATTCGTTAGAAGTAAAAAACTCCAAAATGTTCCATAAAAGTAGGAACTTTGTAAGGGGTGAGCCCTTGTAACTCTGTTAAATATGACAATTTTCCTCACATCTCAATTATTGTTAAGCACGCATTTCAGTCCATGCAAAGTAAAATTTGAACCCCATATGGGTAAACACCTTTTCTCCAATAATGAAACATGACTTGGTTAAATTTTAAAAGCAAGAACAAAGACACTTTAAAAAAATCCAAGACGTAGAATACCACTCTTAACAAAGCTTTTT
Source organism: Arachis duranensis (assembly GCF_000817695.3). NCBI lineage: Eukaryota > Viridiplantae > Streptophyta > Magnoliopsida > Fabales > Fabaceae > Arachis > Arachis duranensis. The sequence continues at coordinate 128,346,766 of NC_029774.3, forward strand.
CCCATTAGGTGGGGTCGACTATATAAATCTAGAATGCGACAATGCTTTTACATTAGTTGTCGCAAACCTAAGACAACTCTATACGGATCCAACAACGTCATTGCGTTGTGGTCATGCATAGGAATGCAACAAAGTTTTACGTCGGTTGTCGCAAGCCTAACACAACCTTTCTTGTTTTTCCGGGCTTGGGAGAGACTATGTAAACATAGGCTCAGTTAAGATATAGATACCACAAACTAGAGGAAATGGGATATATAGAAGACTATTCAAGAACAGATACTATAAATAATGAAACATACAGCATTTGAAAGACAAAAGCTCTTCAAGGGGGAAAAATCAAAATATAGATCAGTTGAAAAGTTCCAAAGCTTACCTTTTCTTGTAATTGTGTAACTTTATCACCAATTATAGAGTGCTCTGCCTCAAGAATTTCTCTTTCAAACTCAACTCCTTTTGAAGACATCTACAACATCAGCATAATTAAACAGATTCAGGAATCAGTATAAATGTTAAACAACTGTCAAGACTCAAGGCTATCCAACTAAAAGCCAGTGGCTATAACAATTTTAAAGAAAAATATGATAGGATTAGGGTCAATAGAAATAAAATAACAGAGACTCCCTCTCAAGACACCCATGCTCAGGAAAAGTAAACAAAAGTAATCGAAATATTTACGCACCCAAATCAGAAAATAATAGCATAACTTACTTGATTTTGTGAAGCTACAGCTTGATGAAGATTGCTCGTGCTCCTTTTGAGCTCTACAAAAGTTTAAAGCATCATGAACCTATTAGTAGACCAGCTCATTTCAACATAATTTGACTAAGCTAGGAGCCTAACAAATCAGAGTGCAACCATGTGTAAAAAATTTAATCTTTTACTGACCATGCCTTGCAAATAGAAATCCAGTATCAATACATATTCTATATCAACCATACTCCTAGGCAAGGTTAAAGAACAATCTACTTGAAGACATGAAGGGCCTGTATCGTATAGTAGCCTAGCATAACTTTGCTTCACACCTAAATGAAGTCCTTTGATTGCATACTAACCACCTATTCTGTCCAAAGCATTTAGTACTTTTGAATAGTGAATATTCACCAGTCTCTTGATAATAGAATATGCCCAAAGTAATATGTATATGATATTCAATAAGCTTGAAATTAACCTTAGGCCTAAATTAATCTTTTGCAAACCTTACTAAAAATTCTTATAATCTTCAAGATTTTAATAAATGTTCAAAGCAGGGTACAAAACTTTGGTAGTCAATAAGTCCAGTGAAAAACACTAGTATATGTTGTAAGGAAATAATGTATCACATAATGAGTTGATGAATTTGCAAAGGGGCAGTACCTTCATGAACCGACTCTTTAAATGCAATTTGCTGTCTTAGTTCAGCCACTTGTTTAACCTGGTCCAAAACGTTTAGTAGTTAATACCCATTCAGCATTGTTGCCCAGTGATAAGAATTACTCGGGGATAAAAATCATATATGAATTCAAGCAAAGGACACGTTTAGTTGATTAAATTCCAAAACAACATTCTCATTCTAATTCTAAAATCAGTTACACTTGCAGCCACATCATCTTCAGGAATTGGACTAATCAACTTCATTTGGCTTTATATTTCCAGTCCAACTAACAACTTGGGAAATTTTCTAAACCCTGTAAGAGGGTATAAGATCCTAGGATATTTGGCTCTTAGCAGCTTTCATACACAATATTAATACTCAAATCAAAATATTAGTACTCAAATAAAAATCCTTGTGATAATTAGCAGCAGGTCTGATTTTAATCACAAATTTACACATTTTATCAATACTAGCTACAAAGCTTATAATTCTGCGGATAATATTTGGTGGTGGAAAGTGATCTAAATTTAAACACACCTCTACTTCAAGGTTCCACTGCACTGCTGCAAGGGATTTCGCAAGATCAGCATTAGCAGTCTGCAACAATGCAACCAGTCCAAACTTTATCAACAATAAGCTTACCTAGATATCTGTGGAGCTTAAACATCATTATAAATTATTTACCAAAGGTGTAGCCAGTTATACTTATACATCATATGAACATTACCATTTCCAATTGATATGAATAAAATGGCTTAATCCTTAAACTAATTAAATTAACATGCCTCGAGTTTAGCTAATCGTGCAAGAACTTCCATTCTGGTATTATTATGTTTCTGCTTTTCTAACTCAGCAGCTTCCATTGTTTCCATCATGCTGGTCTGAAGCTGTGAAGCCTGAATGAAGGAAAAATGAGTTTTAGACAAATAAGCAATACAAATAAAAACACTACCAGCAATCGGTCATCTAGTTATCTTTAAATCAATTTTAAGCTCATTAGAAGAAATTCCTATACTGAATCTGGAAAAGTCAATTTATTTCTCCTGTCGTAGCACCAAGAATACCAAGCAGGAGAAACTACAATAATTTTGCCAAGATTTGACAGTAATAATAATAAAGAACAATTTTAATAACTGTGGTAAGATTACCTCCTGTGCTTGTTGTTTTGCTCGCTCCTCTAGTATTTTCTCTATACTTTGCTTCTCCCCCTCTAATTTGGCCACCATATTCTCGAGTTCCTTGATGGTATTCATTGCTTTAGCTTCGGCTTTCTCAGCAAGGATCCTCTCCCTCTTCTTTCTCCGTTCCTCCCTCTCGCGTTCACTTTCAGAATCAGATGTTGAGTCAGAATCTGTATCTGAATCAGAACTCCCATCATCACTTGCCATGGAAGAACCCCTTTGCAAATGATCAGATGTTGGATGTCCCAAGACTACTTGAGGCCCATCCCTTTCTTTTATTGCACTTCTCAATTGACCTTGAGCAACATCTCCAGCAATCTTACCTTTGTCCACCTCAGGTATTGTTTCTGCATCCACTTTGTCATTGGCCTGCAAAGATTGTGGCTGAGAAAGGCTCCTATAACTAAAACCATGATGATTCTGTTCATTTTCCTTGTCATCTGTCTCCACCGCAACCTTATTGACAGTGTCCTTATTACTAGTATATTCTTGTCCTCTCATCCACTTATTATCAGTCTCAGATTCCACATTGGAATGCCTCTCTGATGAACCAGATGAGGTAGACTCCTTCCCATCATCACTAACTTTCCCACTCGGTTTAACTTGTTTAACAGAGTCCAGCCTCTGCAAAGAACTTGAAGCACCATTAACACTTTTTGGGTTCCTCTTGACATCTGAAACCGATAACCCCGACGACAAACTCTTGTGCTTCCTATTATTTTTGGTCAAAGAACGAGGCGAAGGTACCCCATTACCCTGGCTGCTCCCAGGAGCCGTAGGCTGAGTTGGAGAGCTGAGGAGTTCGGTCCAATCACCATCAGTGAGTGCAGGGTTAGGATTAGGTTTGGACGAGGGCTTAGCTGCGTTAAGTGGAGCTGGCTTGCTAAAATTGGGATCACTCCGCAGCTTTCCACGGTAGTCGTTGTTCTCCAGTGGTTTCTTCTTCAACTGATCCTTGAGAGACACGGAACCCCCTGATTTGGCAGGAGCAACGTCAATGGCACTGGGTTCATCGAGTTCAAGCCTCTCGTTCTTGCGAAGAGATTCAGCAGCTTGCTGGTCGATCTGAACCGCCCGTTACGAAATTCCCAAAAATGCAATAGAGGAAAAAAAGATTATAAACATGCTGTTAAATCAAATTAACATGTAGACATTGCTATTCCCTAGATTTGGATAATTAATTGACCATGACAAAGAATTCAAAAAATGTAGCAAAATGAGAAGGCATCATTGTTGGAATAGTATAATTTGCCTGATGGAGAATGTTCTCGGCGACTTTGAGCTTGGAGGAGATCCAATTGGCCATTGAGTTGGCTTCTAAGTTTGAGCTGCTGCTAATTCTGCGTCTGTCGAAAGAAGAGAGAATAAGCGCGTGAACCGACAAAGGAAACGGTTAAGAGCCCAAATTGGTGCATGATTAGCGTAACGCGGGATTTTGAGCACGTTCTGGGGATTGCATAAGAGAAGAGTATACGTTGGTTGATTATGTGAGAGGAAGAGAGAGATGATGATGTATGGTAAAGAAGACGAAGAAGAAGGAGGAAGAGGATGGCACAAAGAAACATGTTTCACAACTTTGGGCCTAATAAATTTGAGTGAGGCACACAGCTTCGTTTGGGTCCTACAGACACTGAGCGTTACCCAATCATCTTTCACCCGACAACGACCGAACAGCGACCTTGATGGGCTTCAATTTGGGTTTGTTATTCATAAGGCTCAAAATATGGTTGTAATCCAACTCAATTCCATTCGACATCAAACGGCCCAAGCTATACCGTTCAAGAGGTACCAATGCGCTTCTTTGACCACAAACCTCAACAAATAATCAAGATTGGGAATGGTTCAATTCTTCCTCTATAAAAATTAAAAATAGTACAAAGAAATCGTTACAAGTTAGTACAAGGTGCTTTTGTGGGACGTCTTCCAGTTTTTTTTAAGTAAAAGCTCAACACAGCATGCATAGTTAAATAAACACCACAATTCTATTTAAACAAATAAAATTAACACAACAGATAACTAAAAATTCTCATGTCATCTTTGACATTACTATCAACAACAAAAGAATCAACACCTGTCCACTCGTTAACGCTAGTCACGGTCATGTTGATGACCTCATCAACACCTTTGCTTCTTTTGCTTTTATTCTCAAAGATTCTCATGTTTCTTTTTAACCAAATGTTTCAAATGATGGCACAAAAGCACCTTAGCCGCTTCTTTCGATCCTCCGGACTTCTCAATTTCTCTGTCCAACTTAAAAAATGCTCTTTTATCGACCTCGGATAAGACCATTGACGGTAAAATCCTGCTATCCAAGCACTCCACACATGCCAAGTAGTAAAAGCACAGCCTAGAAAGAAGTGATGTACATATTCCAACACGTTATTACAGAAAACACAGACACTATCTTCCGGATGAATAATTTCAAACGGACTTAGCCTCTCCTTTGTATTCACCCTACCGATCACAACAAACCAAACAAATAGCTCTACCCTTTGTGGTACCAAACCTTTTCAAATGGTCTTCGTGAAACTGTAATGGGTCACCTCCTCTGACAGCATTTCTTCCAGTAGCACCTGCACAAATGAGTTAGTTGAGAAGACACCTTGCCTATCATATTTCCATACCACTCTATGTTCTCGGTTCTTTTCTAATTTCACAGATCTCAACGCCTCATGTAATTGACCCAGGATTTCCAACTCTCATTGGAAAAGCTCTCGCCTCCATTGGAAGTTCTAAATCAACTCTAGTCCATTCCAAAACCCGCAATCCCCAATAACAGATCCACATTGGTTTGAAATAGAAAAAAGCCTTGAGAACTGATCCTTCAGAGATCCACACAGTAACCATACATCCTCTCAAAATCGTGTTCGTCTCCCATCACCAATCTCCATAAATAAACCTGTAACCATTTTAACCCTTATACGTTGATTCGTGATTGGTAGCTGGCAAATATCCTTCCATATGGCTCCTCTAGTAGGTAGCACTTGATATGACAAGAGCTCATTGGGATTCAAACCATTACACGAGTATACGACCTTCTTCCACAAGGGGCACTCTTCCTTTGCAAACCGCCACCACCACTTAAACAATAGTGTTGTGTTACGGAGCATAGCATCGCCCACTCCCAACCCGCCTAATTTCTTAGGAGCCTGCACCACTTCCCATTTTACCAATGCTATACCATTTCTACCATCCTCTTTATTCCACAGGAATCTCCTTTGCAAGGATATAGTTTCTCAACAATAGCCTTCGACATCTTGAACAAGCTCAAATAATATACTGACAGACTATTTAAGACTGATTTAATGAGCACCAACTTTCTAGATTTGGTTAGCACCTTAACTTTCTACAGACTGAGTTTCTCCTCCACTTTGTCTATAATAGACTTCCAGGTCTTCACCAACCTCGAATTTACTCCTAAAAAGATTCTAAGGTATTTAACTGTAAGGGTGTCCCCCTTACAACCCAACAAGTTGCACATGCGCTAGACCCACTGTTCATCACAGTTAATTGGAATCAAACTGAACTTGTCAAAATTAATCCTAAATCCTGACATCAGCTCAAAACATCGCAAAAAGTCGCTTGTAATTCTTAATAGTCTCCTCTACAGATGGAATAATATCATCAGTAAATTATAGGTGGAACAATTTTATACTATCTGTTCCAACCAACAACAGTAATATAAAAAGTGTACTTTTTTATTGTACAATCATATAATTTGTAAGTAAAATAAAAATATACGAGTAAAAGCTTTTTATGAGATATTAAACTTGACAAGATAAATGAGAAAAAAAAAACAAAGGATTCACTTTGGAAAAAAAAAATCCTTTTGCCATATAATTTGTCTCTATTTTTTCAATTGAGTGATGATTGCATTTTTTTCCCTAAATATTCGGAAAAATATCGATATTCTCTCTAATATTTTTTCGTCTTATTATTTATTTTCTGAATGTAATTATTTTGTGTATATTTAAATTTAAAACTAACTCTAGATGACTGTGAGCTCTTTGATCTTAAAGTGACTGGTAGGAAATATACTTGGTATAGAGCAGTTCAGGCTAGCAGGGACTTGGCTAAAAGGTTGGATAGAGCTCTAGTTAATGAGGCGTGGATGTCAATGTTTCCTGAGGGTTATTCTGAAATTCTTAGCAGGCTTCATTCTGATCATTGTCCTATTTTAGTTCGTTGTCATGGTAGCCCCAGAGTGAAAGGTTCTCGTCCTTTTAGGTTCCAAGCTGCGTGGGCAACACATCCTTCTTATAAACATGTTATTAGTAAGGCTTGGAATCAAGAGTTTGGAGGCGTTACTGAAAGGCTTAAGATGGTTCAACAGGCTTCTTTGGACTTCAACTCAAAGATTTTTGGAAATATTTTTGTGCGAAAAAATAAGCTGGAATATCAGATTGATCAGATTCAACGGCGTTTGGAGGTTACCGATGTGTTATCTCTGAGAATTAAAGAAGCTGAACTGAGGGAAGATTATAATAGGCTTTTATTGCAAGAGGAACTTTTTTGGTACCAGAAATCTAGAGAGCAGTGGGTCAAGTATGGGGATAGAAACACTAAATTCTTTCATCTTCAGACTTTGGTGCGTAGAAACCATAATAGAGTACATGGATTATATGTTAGAGATGGATCTTGGTCTACTAATCCAGATATTCTCCAGGAAGAAGCCCTCTCTTTTTACAAGAATCTCTTTGGTACAACGGAAGAGGTTGAGGTTGATTGTTAAGGGGATGTTCTGATGTCCACTCTAAGCACTGAGGCTTGTGCTAGGTTAATTGACCCTGTCTCTTTTGCGGAAGTCAAGTCAGCAGTATTCAGTATGAGCCCTTTTAAGGCTCCTGGTCCAGATGGCTTTCAAGCTTATTTTTTTAAAGAATATTGGGAGATAGTAGGCACTGAGATTTAGAATATTGTCCGGAGCGCTTTTTTGGGAGAGTTCTTAAATCCTAGCATCATGGAAACTCTGATTGTGCTTATTCCTAAAATTGATAATCCTACCTTTATGAAGGATTTCAGGCCTATTAGCTTGTGTAATGTGGTTTATAAAATTATCACCAAAGTATTGACTAACCGACTTCGGCCTTTTCTTCCAGATATTGTTAGTCCTTTACAAGGAGGTTTTATTCCGGGTCGTGGTGCTCCTGATAATATTATTGTGGCACAAGAAATTTTGAATTTCATGAAGCACACAAAATCCAAGAAAGGTACTCTTGCTTTTAAAATTGATCTTGAAAAAGCGTATGATAGGGTGGATTGGAGGTTTTTGGAGAGTACTCTCATTGCTTTTGGTTTTCCTATCATCACTATTAATTTGATTATGAATTGTGTCCGTGCATCATCTCTTTCTATTATGT
>NC_029774.3:128356039-128358245 GCF_000817695.3 Arachis duranensis
ACCATCTGGTGGATTTGGAGAAGCAGGAATCAGGACTTATTTAGTATAGATGATTCATGGAGTGCTAGTAAAGTGGTGAGTTTGATTCGTAGTTCAGTAAGGGAGTTTCACACTATTTTTGCTATGCATCAATCTCTGTCTCCTCTTTCACTTTGTTTGCATTGGGTTCCACCTCCAGTTCATTCTGTTAAATTGAATTGTGATGCTAGTTGGTTTGCTCCTTCTGGCTATGCTGGTTTTGGTTGTATTATTCGCAATCCTGATGGATGTTGGTTGCAAGGTTGCACTGGAAAAGTCGAAGTGTGCAGTGTTCTTTTTGCTGAATTGTATGCAATTTGGAGAGGTTTACTTCTTGCTTGGGAGAGTGGATTTCGTGAGGTTATTTGTGAAACAGACTGTTTAGAAGCTCTTTTCTTGGTAAACCAAAGAATGCTTAGTAAGGATATTCCGGAATGGGATTTGGCAAAGCATATTCAGGAGGTTATGAATTGGAATTGGAGAGTCTCTATTCTTTTAATTCAGAGGACTGCAAATAGTGTTGCAGATTGTATGGCTAAAGCAGCTACTTCTGTCGCGGACATTCACTCGAATTGGAGCCAACCATGGAGTGAGCTTCAACATCTAATAGATTTAGATATGACCCTAGCCAATTAATTTGGTTTTGTCTCTTTTTTCTTTCTTTTCTATTTAGTCACCAAAAAAAAAAAATTTAAAACTAACTCTAAGAAAATAGGTGTCATTTCTGATGGCTTTGTGTTTAACGTTATCAGCTAGGATGGCTATATGACTATATGAGCGCCGAGCTACTAGGAAAGAGACACGTGACGGGTTCACTTTCATACGGGGATATTTTTCATTAGGTTGAAGTTACGGCAAATGTGCTAATGAAAGTATGTAATTGTTTCTGTGAGTGTCATTTTTAAGAAGAAAAATCCATGTATGATATAAAAATTTAAATAAAAAGGAAATGTTAAAGAGGCCCTATTAAATCAAATATATGGCGAATACTCACTAACAAAAAAGTATTGGTATTCTAACTTTCTTTTATCTTTAAGCATATATCATCCTAACCCTAAGGAGACAAGCGATGAAGTTGAACATGTTTGAAGGAAAAGTGTGATGCACGTCTCATGTTGAACAGCAGTAATAATAAGAAGTTTGTTTAGTTGCAGTGACTTCATTAGCAGCATCTATGTGTATCTCCTTGGCATCGGAGAGAGTAATTTGTTTTTCTTGATCCGCTTTGGCGTCCAAACTCTTGTGGCTTGTGCTGTCATGAATCCTTGTGATCATTTGCAGGAAAACTTGGTCCACATTCAGATTCTTGAGAGCAGAGGTTTCCATGAAGCATAATCCTTCTCTCTCTGCAAACCCTTTTGCTTCTTCTTCCTCCACTTCCCTTGTTTGTTCCAGATCGCACTTGTTCCCCACCAGAATAACCACCATGTCTTTCCCTCCAAACTCTCTCAACTCCACCATCCATTTTCTCGCGTTCTCAAAACTAGATCGCCTTGTTATGTCATACACTAGCAATGCCCCTAATGCTCCTCGGTAATATGAGCTTGTGATTGCTCTAAACCTGCACCCACATTCTATATAGTTATAATATAAGATGTAGGTTATAGTATCTATAGTTACCATAGTTATACAATTTTAACTATACTTAAAAAATTTAAAATAATTTTTTTAACAATATTTTTAATTTAAAATAAAAATATTATTAAAATATAAAATATTATGACTTCTATTTTAAACTAGAGATATGATATAGAATCCACAGGAATATAATTGTCCTCAATAGACAATATAATATGATTATAGTCATTCTAGTCTAGAACCAATCCTATCTATCAATTAATCATCAGAGACCATGTGTAAGTAATGTCGCTAGCTATTATGAGTTTCAATTATTAAAATGAAAATAAGCCATAAGAGACATTCTTCTTCCACAATACCTAATTGCTTTGGTTGTGTCTTGTGTGGTTGGATGGTCACTGCCCACCGAAACCTTCATTAGCAGCTCACGTGCAGTGATTGCCTAGTTGGACTTTCAATCACTTTCCTTTAATTTATGTGACATACATATATCTAGGCTTTAAACTTTAAAGTGAACAAGTTAACATCTTGGTTGAGTGGAGTGGACCCGACTCACCCAATATTACGCCTTAATAATTTCACTCCGTTAAAGGAGAAGGGGAAAAGCTTA
>NC_029774.3:128358302-128386943 GCF_000817695.3 Arachis duranensis
TGAGAGTAGAGTGACCGCCACTCTTGAGTTCAATTATATATGCATGTCAATCCCATCAATTTATGATCATGATGCGGTCGTTTTAACTCTTCTATAAGCAGATTGCTTAGCTTATTTGAGATGAAGAAGACAATAGGGTGGAGGAGAGAGTTTTGCTTTCTCCTTACGAAGATGCTGCAAGTGAAAGAAGGGTAAATTGGGAGATTTTGCGCATATAATGTTAGAAAGACAAAAAAAAAAGAGTTAAAATTTATCTTATTTAATATTTATTAATTATTATAATTAATTGACAATAATTAATATATATTAAATAAAGTAAATTTTGATTAATTTTAATTATTTTTTTAATTAAATATTTTTCTATAGAAAAATAGTGAAACTCTTTATTTACGGAATGGGATGACAAAGAAAAAGAAAGATTCATTTGCATTATTCTTCAGAATATTATTAAATTTCTTTTAGTGTAAAATATTATTTTTTTATTATTTATCATAATAACAAAAAAAAATATACACAAAATTTATGTATGTAATTTTTGTTTTAGGGAATAAAAAAAAGGGTCATCCTAGCTAGTGAAACGTAAAATATGAATTATGAAATATGAAATATGAAACGTGGACTGTGAGTTCTTCAATCAAAAGATATTTCTCTTTTTAAGTTGGAAATAACCAAAGTAAAAACATGAAAATTAAAGGAGGGTGGATGAAATTAGTAAATTACGATGAGGAAAAACGCCTCTTCGATTGTTGAAAGCTATGCACTATGCAGCATTCGTTTTCGTGAATATTGCAGTAGGGTTTAAAATATTCGTTTTAAAACTTTAAAAGGGAAATTTTTTTTAAAATAAACAATTAAATTGGTTTGTGGAAGTTTATGAGAATTACATAGTAATTTTTTTTTTCGTTTTAAGTGATTAATTCGTGTTATTATAATAATAATTTTTTGAACTTAATTATTGTTAATAAATTTAAAAAAATATATTTGTCAATGCGCAAATAAAAAAATTCAGAAACTCCCAACGAATAAAATTAATTTAATAATTAAAATATCGAATCTAAAATTTATTGAAAATTTACTCTTACTTTTACTTTAATTTCCTTGTAATTTCTTTCTATAATGCAAGCTATTATGTACTCAACTGGCATTTGGCAGCTAGCCTCTTCAAATGACTAAGCACAAATTTACGGATACCCACGGGTCGGAAGTTAATGATTAATTTCTTATTTTGTCTGAGTGCATCTTTAATAGAAGAAATCCAACCTAAACTATACTATAAGTCTATAACCCTTAAAAAACTTAAATAACAATTACTTGTGCTAGTCACGGACGAACAATAATACACGGTTAGAAATGCTTAATTTATTTTTGTTTTTCTCTAAACCTGTTATTCTTCTCTAAGTCCATTAGATCAGTAAATAACAGGAAACACCAGCTACTACTGATGATTGATGAAATCCAAGTTGTATAGATGTTCCCTTAATTTGATGGTGTATTGAAACAGAGAGATATATTGTTGCAGCTTAATACTGATCTATATAAACTCAAAACAGGGCTTATGCATTTCGTTCGACATTAGAATACTAACAAATAAGGAAGGAAAACATGTTACCGTTCTTGGCCGGCAGTGTCCCATATCTGTGCTTTGATGAGTTTGTCTGCAATTTTGATGTTGCGGTAAGCAAATTCGACTCCTATAGTGGGCTTTGAATCAAACCGGAATTCATCTTTTGCAAACCTTGATAGCAGATTTGATTTCCCAACCCCTGAGTCCCCAATCAGAACAGCTTTGAACAGATAATCACACTCCTCATCAAATGCATCAGCCATATATCTATCTTGTTAATTAACCTCTCCACCTGCTTTCACTTTCACCCTTCTATCTATCTATCTATGTATATGCCTATATGGGAAATTCTAAAGGAACAAACCTAGTGACTAGTGAGGAGGTGGAAATAAAACCAAATCGAAAATAAGAATTGTTAGCTATGAAAGGAGAAAGCTACAGGATGCAAGGTCATGATCACACTTATGTAATGTTATAATTAATTAAGATTACGAAACTGGGAGGGGCCAAGACGCAATCCTTTCTTTGGATGGTATTATTATTATTATTATTATTATTATTATTTACTTATACAGTTACACTTGAATGATTACTAGTCCTTGATACTGTCTCGTGGATGGATCATGGATCCGTCTTTAGCAATGTGGGAAGAGCCTGCCTGCCATAATACATGCTTGCCCTCTTCTCCAAACAAGGTCCAATGGTGTTCTTCCACATGTCCCCCACCATTTTTTAAACAGAAATATAACTATTAGAATTTATTATTTTTATTTATTCGTTAACATCCAATATTTAAAAGTATGAAATAAAGTTCTGTTTGATTGATATATAGGATAAGATATAAATACAAAAATACAAACATTAAAGACATAGATATAAAATATTTGTGTTTTTGTATTGTATTAGATAAAAATAATGAACAAGGCACACAAATATTTAAAAAATATTGAATTATCTTTCATTCAATCACAAATTCAACCATCACCACTATACACCTATCACTCCAAATACTATATGTCATCACCACTAAATTTTTATTTCTTCTAATATTTTTTGTTTCGTTCAATATCATTTTAAATTATCATTCAAATATTAAATATACAATTTTTTTTAAAATAAAAAATTAAAACCCAAAATTTATCAAAGATTAATCAAAATTCACATAAATAAAAACTAAATGTGCAATTTAAAAAAAACACAGAAAATCAGAGCCCAAAAGAGGAGAGAAAGAAGAAGATGATTGCAAAGAAGAAGCAAAAACCTAGAAGAAGAAGATAGTAGAAAAGAGAACGACGACAAATAAAGACGGAAAGACATTTAGAAGGTGGATCTTGGATATGAAAGGTGTGGAGGAGAGACAAAATAGATTTGGAAGAAGGGGAGTGTGGTGAGGCAACCTCGACAACGACGATGAAGCAGAATGCAGAGGAATGTGCGTCCATAAATAGGTAGAGTAATGCGACGATAAACGATAAATCGGACGCTACGTTAGAGAGAGAGGAAGAGACGACAATTGAGTTTCTATTGGTGAGAGTTGAGGAAGGCAGAAAAATGAGGATTGTGACAAGTGAAAATGGAAGAGGTGGTTGTAGAATTTGAAAGAGGAAGATAAAAAATAAAGGTTTAAAGAGATAAGAGAACAAATTTTAGAAATTAAAAAATAAATTAGTGTCTCCTAAATTATGTTTTAGTGTCTCATTAAATTAGAAATACATAAATTTATTATCTCCGTATCCATTCATATCTTTTTGTATTTTTTAAAAATCTGTGTTTTATTAAATTAAACAACAGATATGTATCATTATGTCTATATTTCAATGAGACATAAATATCAATCAAACTTTACTTAAAATATATTATTAAATTATTAGATTAAGTGATGTAAAAAATAATACATTTTTTATGGCTATTAATTTTTTTTAATTTGGAAAATGGACACTTTCATGCTTACGTGCCCATTTGCCATTGGCCTCTCGCTACCTTTTAGTATGTTCACATCATTCAATAGTCAATACTCGCTGCCATTGGCTCGCGGTTAAAAAATTTGCTTAAGTAGGGTAATGATTCCAAATTATCTTTCACTTAAGAAAAAAAAAATATAGGTTTACATGTGATCATGTATGTTTGCGGTTGGATGCAATTGCCATAATCATATTTAATTATTTATTTACAACGGGTTTGCCATTAAATTAAAGCTCAAGATGTCAGGGTTAATAATAAACAATCATTGTAGATCACTTGATTGCTGTATATGCCTCTTTGGAGTTTGGTAAATCGGATATAGGAAATTTTATATACTTTTCAAAAAATATATGCTGAGTTAGAAGTGATTATTGGTAAATATATGATGATAAATATTTATTGAGTTAAAAGTTTAAATTTAATTTAATGTGTGTTAGTAGTGCAGGTTTAATATTTTATCTTTCAGTTTAAATTTATGTTGTTTTAGCAAATTACCAATACATTAAATTGAGGTTTCAGTCCAAATGTTTATGAAGACAAATCAGAACAAAAAACATAAAGAAAGAAAGTTTTGCTATTTGCCAAAAGAAAGAAAAAAAAAAGGAACATTTGGTATCATTGTGAAGAATGAAGAATAGTTTGAACACTATTAAGAACACAAAGGCAGCAAAGGATCAAATAAATTCAAAAGTTGGGATAACAAATACAACATGCAAAGAACAGCAGAGAAATAGTAGAACAAATTTAAAAGAGCAGAGGTGGTGGAACTAGGGGTGTCAAAATTTTTCGAGGCACGGGAATTTTCACAGAAACTGTCCCGAATAGAGACTCGATGGTGGAAAAATTTTTTCGTGGGGATGAAGATGGGGAGTAAAATTTTTTTGAGACAAGTGCGGGAATTCCCGCCCCATTCCCGATAATTTCCCAAATTCTTGAATTTACTTAAGTACCCTTACTTTATTTCTAACATAAGGGATTTTTTAGTAATTTCACATAATAAAAACTCGAACCCTACCTTATTCAATGTGTTTACTCCTCTTCTACTACTTCAATTCTTTGTTATTATGCCGTCTCCACTCCCTAAGTCCCAACTCTCCACTTTGTTCAAAACTCCCATCACCATACGTCCATACTCTATACCCCCTCACCAGTCGCCACTCGCCAGCCGCCACTCCTGCGCCGTCACCGACTCACCGTCACAGCTTCACCGCGTCGTTCTCTCTCTTCAGGCGCGACATTCTTCCCCTCTCCGTTCTCCCCTCTCAGTCGTTGCATTCCACTGCTCCGCCATCTCTTTGCTGCTCATCGACGCTGCAGCAGCCACCGGTTGCCCACTTGCCCCTCTTCTAGTGCCCTTCCTCCTTCCCATCACTTGACTTCTGGTTTGATTTTCTCTTCTTCTATGTATCTGAAGCAACTAGATATATAGGGCTTATAATTATGAAATAGTTAGGGTTTGATTTTGTTAATTATGATTTATGTGCTTTTGAGTTGCTGGATTTGTTTAAGATTTTGATAATTTCTTGTTAATAACTCTGATTCTATGCTTCTGAGTTGCTGGATTTGTTTAGGGTTAAGTTAACTTCTTGTTAATAACTCTGATTATGTGCTTCTGAGTTGCTGGGTTCAAATTTGCTTGTTTTGCTTAGTTCAAATTCAGTTATTTTGTGATTCTGAATTGATTTTTGATTTTCTGTACTTATTTTGCTTGTTTTGAAATTCTGTTAATAATACTGAGTCTGAGTTATTGGGTTTGTTTACTTATTTTGTTAATCTGAGTTGCTAATTTTGAGTTGATTTTGTGATTTAATTTATTAATAATTTTGATTCTGTGATTTTGAGCTGTTAGGACTATGAGATTGATATGGGAGATTTAGAAGTTAAGGAAGGATAAGAAGAAAGTGATGATGACAACAAGGAAAGATTTGGAAAATGATTCTTATTCGAAAGATGAAGAAAATTATTATCATGATTCTCACACTACAATAATTCCGGCAGATAGCGGCGTTATTTTATAAAACCGCCGCAAAATGACCACCTGCGATGCATATAGCGGCGGTTAGGAGTTGGGACTGCATAAATCAAAGTTATATTCTGAATTTATAATGTTCAAATAAAGTTCTAGCGAGCATAAATCAAAGTTACTCCTCTTTGAAGTTATGCCTTACTAAACCTAAATCAAGAAACTCTAAAAATACATAAACATGTAAAATTGCGACCCAAATCATTAAATTAAGGAATCAACGTAATCCTTATAATAAAAGATCAAAATTTCTCTTCAACATCGTATTGACCTGGCGAAAAATACTCTGTCAAGAATTTATGGGCTTCACGTTTTACAGGATTTGATATTCTATCTCTATACCATGACTTTTTGTTTAGATTAAGGCACCTTTTCTTAACATGTATATCATCTTCTCTTTGTTGATCTTCTAAAGTGTCATTGTCTTCGTCCGGAAGCTTATTAAGATCAAACTGCTTCGATCTGTCAATTCAAACAGAGGAGATATCATCTAAATTGTCTTCTGAATCAGACTCTTCCCCATCTAGACTGTCAGGGACTATTTCTCCAGAATATTCAGGTAATACTGAAAATATCAACATGCATACAACAAAAAAAAGTATACCCAGAAGAAACTGAGAACTCTCAAGTCATTAGATACTGACTTAGAAAAATACGGACAACAATATGCTAAGATAATTTTAAAACTAAACATAAATTATCGACAATTACCATTTCCTTTGTTGGTAGTTTGTGCAAATTTCTTACACAGAAGCTCTGTAGAGAATGTTGTACTTGTACAGGATGATGAAAAGTCCTCAGTTTTTATTTGTCCTATTTTACTGTCATGTTATGTTCGCTAATATTTTTAAAACGTAACACTATTGGAATTGATATTGAATATTAGATATCAAGATTATCAAAACTGCAATATTAAGAACAACAACAACTGAAACAACATTAAAGATTTAACATAAACTAACTTTTGATGAAAAAACCCGTTGAAAGAAACGAAAAATCTGCTTTTACTCATGAAAATTCACAATACAATAAATACTTAACTACAAATCAAATATACACCAAGTTTTTTGTAACTAAAGAAAACAATGTACAACGTTGAATTTATTTAACTTATTTCATGACACAAAGATCCTTTTTAAATTACGTTAAAATTCTTCAAATAAGCATTACGCAACATCATCGATATTATCTGAAACATTTTCTATGGGGTCTTATATATCATCCTCCCTTGTTAACTGTAAATCTCCATGTCACCTTCCGCTAAATGTTCAACCCTAGCTATGGAGAAAAATCAACTTCAGCTTCTTCGTTCTCTTCTCCCATATCATACAAATCTCGTGATTTCACAAGAACCACAACACTCAATTCCTTAACTATTTCATCATCTACATAGTATACAAGCTGAGCTTCTGAGGCTAATATGTATGGTTCATCTTCTTCTCGAACACCAGTGTGTATCGGACGAGAGAAATTAACGTTGGTAAGCTCCAAATGGTCTTGTTTGATGCCTCTACTGGTAGTGGTATCAGACCAAACACATTTGAACAATGCCACTATGAAAAATAGATGTGGCATAAGAGATTAGGACATGCTAACATGTTCCAAATCATTAAGCTTGTTAAAAGATGCTTTGTAAGAGGTCTTCTTAACATTAGTTTGATAAAAATATCACATGTAATGTTTGTCAAATGGGTAAATAAACAAAAACTTCTTTCAAATCCAAAGAAGATGTCTTTACTAAGAAATAATTGAAATTGTTGCATCTTGACCTATTTAGACTAACTAGGACTCGGTCTTGAAGGAAAAGGCTATGGAATAGTTATTTTGGATGATTATACTAGGTTTGGTTGGGTGTTCTTCCTAACTCATAAGCATGAAATATTTTATGTTTTTGAAAAATTCAGTAAAAAAAATTCAAAATAAAATAGATCTAAAAATTAGTTTAATTAAAAGTGATCATGGTAAAGAGTTTGAAAATTGACATTTTGAATCTTTTTGTGATAAATAAGGCATATCACACAACTTCTCTTGTCATAAACTACCATAACAAAATAGGATTATGGAAAGGAGAAATACAAGTTTACAAGAAATAGCTATAGCTATGTTGTGTGAATGTGATGTTCCCAAATTCTTATGGGCTGAAGTTGTAAATATAGCTTGTTACGTTTTAAAGCAAACTCTCATAAGAAAGTTTTTAAAGAGAACACCCTATAAACTTTGGAAATGACACTCTCCTAATCTCAAGTATTTTCGTGTGTTTGGTTGCAAGTGTTTTATACTGAACATAAAAAAAATAGAAAAATTTGATCGTAAAACACATGAAGGTATTTTTCTTAGTTATTTCACAAATAACAAGGCCTATAGAATCTATAACAAGAACTCTAAAACTGTTGAGGAGACTATACATGTCACATTCTATGAATCTAACATTATTCCTAGTGTTTGCATTGATGAAAGTCCAGAAATTGAAATTGAAGTGACCAAGACTGCTGAGTTAGAACATTCAAACTCAAACTCACAAGAAGCAGCACCTAAAAGCACTGAGAATGACAATTCTGCAAGAGAAAATTTGCAATTATCTCCTGTCATATATAGCTAAAAAAGGTCAAGAGAATGAAAATTTGCAAAAGGTAAAGAGAATGAAAATTTCTGAAAAACTATCAGAGAAATTCATAATTGGTGATCTCTCAAAAAATATGACAATAAGATCATCCTTAAAAAGAGCCAAATCAAATAATATAGCTCTCATCTTAAAATTAAACCTCAAAATATCCAAGAAGATCTTGTAGATCCATCTTGGATTTTGGCTATGGAGGAGAAATTACACTAATTTAAAAAGAATAAAGTCTAGACCCTTGTGCCTGATTCGAATGGAAAGAAAGTCACGGGTACAAAATGGATCTTCAGAAATAAATTGGGTGAAGATAAAATCATTGTCCAAAATAAAACAAGATTAGTTGCTCAAGGTTATAATCAAGGGGAGGGTATTGATTTTGATGAATCATTTGCACCTGTAGTTCGAATGGAGGCTATCAGATTGCTCTTAACCTATGCAGCTCATTGTGGCTTCAAACTATTCCAAATGGACGTAAAGTGTACATTTCTAAATGGAATAATAGATAGAGAGGTCTATGTGGCTCAACCTCCTGAATTTGAAAATAAAAACTTTTTAAATTATATTTTCAAACTAACTAAAGTCTTGTAAGGTTTGAGACAAGCTCCTAGAGCTTGGTATGAGAGGCTTAGCTCATTTTTATTGAAAAATACTTTTTAAAGAAGAGCCACTGATACCACACTATTTATTAGAAATTCCAATGATCATTTTATTCTTATGCAAGTGTATGTCGATGATATCATTTTTAGTTCTGCTAACGAAGATTTATGTGCAGATTTTGCTAAGTTTATGACTAGTGAATTTGACATGAACATGATGGGAGAACTCATTTTCTTTCTAGGGTTGCAAATTAAGCAAACTGCAGAGGACATCTTTGTTCATCAAAAAAAAGTATGCCAAAGAACTTGTCAAGAAGTCTGGACTGGACTGTGCTAAACCTATGGAAACTCCTATGCATCCAAACTTCAAGCTAAACAAAGATGAACATGCTAGAGATGTAGATGAAACAAGATATAGAGGAATGATTGATTCCTTAATGTATCTTACTTTCTCAAGTCCTGATATCATTCAAAGTGTTGGTGTGTGCTCAAGATTCCAACGCTCAAGATTCCAATCAAAGCCTTAGGAATCTCATCTCTTAGCAGTGAAAAGAATCATCTAATATATACTTGGTACCACTAATTATGGTTTATGATATCGCAAAACTGATTCCTTTTAATTAGTGGGTTATTGTGATGCATATTTTGTTGGAAATAAAATTGATAGAAGAAGCACTAATGGCATTTGTTACTTTCTTGAAAAATCTCTTAATGTATGGTCAAGCAATAAGCAAGCAACCATTGCTTTGTCCATTGTCGAAGCTAAGTACATTGCAGCCTCTTCATGTTGCTCTCAATTATTGTTGTTAAAAACTCAGTTGGCTGATTACAAGTTGAATGCTTCTAATATTCCATTATTTTGTGACAATATGAGTGCTATAAATCTTTCAAAAAATTATGTTCTTCACTCTAGAACAAAGCACACTGAAGTTAAATTTCACTCTATAAGAGAACATGTGCAAAATAGAAATTTAAACATTCAATTTGTTAAATCAGAACATCAACTAGCCGATATTTTTTCTAAACTATTGATTGAAGAGAGATTCTACAAATTACACACTGTATTAGATATTATTGATTCATCAAATTTCTCTTGACCTTTCTGATGATCTGGTTGAGTGTTTTATCTCACAGGTCGATATGAGATAATTTTAGGCAGATGATGAGTGGACTTCGTTATTTAAGTTGTCACTACTTGGAACCCTTGTGAACATATCAGATTTTGCGGACTACTTGTGTTTGTTTCTCTATTCTTGAATAAGCCATATGTATTTGATTTTATTGGGCCTACTTTGGACTTGTATTAAAAAAAAGCACTTGCTTTCATTATTATTTTTTTAAATGCATTTTCTAAAATATGGTTCATTTGGTTACAGCTGTAAAAATCAATTCTTTTCAAAATTTTCAATATTTTTAAGCTGAGACCTTTGTACTATTCTAGGCCTATATTAATGCACCACTACATGCACCGTTTCACTCATACCTCTCTCCATTCATACTCCCCACTCTTCTCTTTCTGCAACTGACCAGTGATCTATAAGAATGGCTCGCAAGAAGAGAGTCGTTCGTAAAGGTACTCATAGTGGTGCTCAAACTTTTCATTCTGCTCTCTCCACTACCATTTTCATCAACTCATGTTCATCCCCCTCTCCAAACAACTCTCTTTCATCTTTTCCTCCTAACAGTGATCCTAAAGGAATGGCTTGCACCAAAACCACTGCTCGTCACCCTAGAGTGGCTTCTAGACCAACTTCATCTCAGCCAAGTTTCTCTCGTGGCAAACGGCCCATTAGCAAGGAAGAAGAAGAGCTCCATCCCTCTCCTACTCACCCTAGTCACGGTACAATCAATGATTTTCAACTTCTTCCTGTTTCTGAACCAAAGTTTCCAAATCTCATTGCCTACAAATCTTTTTATGATGATTTTCCAAAAGTTTCCTATGATTTCCGTCATTACAACTCCTTCATAAACCACATATTTTTCTGCAAAGACATTATTGATCGATTTATCTGTCCTCCTAAACTTGTCAATCTTGATGATCTTCGTCAAAATGGTCTAAACTTTATGTCTATATTTGCTTTTCAAAGATGGATTCCCATCCTCTTTATTCGTGAAAATGTCTACCCTGATCTTATGAGACGGTTCTATAGTAACATGTCCAACAAAGAAAAAAGGATTGCTTCATTTACTTCAAAGTCCTAGATTACCAGGAAAAGGCAATCAATGTGTCCTATTTTGAAGCCCTAGGGGCTGTCTGTGTCAATATTCCTCTTCTTGAAGACAAGTCACTTGGTCCATTTCGTGCTCAGTTGCACAGAATTGTGAATCACATTATTCTGCCTCTTTTCAACGTGTTTCATTCTACGATACACTGGTTATGTTTGCTCTTCTATCTAAAATTTCTATTTCATTTGCTTATCTTTTGTTAAGGCACATGCATGAATGTGTTCGTTCGAAAAATACTTTACCTTATACCATACTGCTCACTAAAATTTTTTAATATTATAATGTTTATTTTGGGACTAAAATTTCTAGAGAGTTTAATTCTTACATAAAAGAGGGTGGTGCAGTAAAAAGAATAGCAAGCAAGCGTCGAAGCGCTGATGAGGAGACTGAAGATCCAAAATAGAGCAATGTTCCCCTGGTTCCAAAATCAGACTCTGCCAAAATCCGAATCTTAACTAGTATCATGAAGGATGTGCTTCAAGAGTTTGTGAATCTAACTGATCTTCTCATTAGCTTTGGGGATGAAAGAAAAAGAGCTGACGGGATGGAAGAAACGACACTCAAAAAGACCAAAGGCTACATTCACATTCTCAGAAATTATGTTGAGGTTGGTTCCAACACTACTGACAGTGAGGATGATGATGCCTCAGATGACTCTAACTCTGATGCCTAGATTATCTCATATCTGATCTAGCCATTTCAAACTATCTCTAACTTCGTTTAGAGACTTGTTGGGCTTTCTTCATTTTGCTTATATTGGATGACTACATGCACCTTAATACTTTGCATTGACTACCATTTATGACTGCTATTGCTGTGACTCTAACACTCTTTTGCAGGTTCTTTGTTTTTCCTCCTTGATGACAAAAGGGAGAGAAAAATAAAAAGAGACTAAGGCTTTAAATGTTTAATACATATTTTGTCTTATGTGTTCATGAGTTCATTTTCTTGCTACATCCATTAAATATTTGCTTTGTAATATTGTTGTTATGCTACATTGCTATGTCACTAGTTATTGACTGTTTTGAGTATTCTCCATTCTGAGGGGAAGTCATGATTAAAGGGAGAGCAATGTTGACATGGAGGGGAACACTACTCATTCACATACAATTCGGATGATCATCAAAGAGAAGTATTCTCAACTCATTTAAATTAAATTTTAAATTTATTTTATCCTCTTTTATCATGTCTGTCATTAATGAAAAAAATGTTGAGTTAGAAGTGATTATTGGCACATATATGATGACAAATATTTATTAGATTAAAAGTCCAAACTTGGTTTAATGGGTGTGTTAGTGGTACAAGTCTAGTACTTTATCTCTCAGTCCAAATTTATGTTGTTTCAACAAATCACCAATACACCAAATTGAGGCTTCAGCCCAAATACCTATGAAGACAAATTAGAACCAAAAACATAAAGAAAGAAGGTTATGCTATTTGCCAAAAGAAAAAAGAAAGAGCAAGAAGGACATTTGGCATCATCGTAGAGAATGAGGGACAACTAGGACACTATCAAGGACATAAAGATAGCAAAAGATCAAAGAAATTTAGAAGTTGGGAGAGCAAATACAACATGCAAAGAATAGCAGAAAAACAGTGGAACAAATTCAAAAGAGCAGAGGCGGTGGAGCAGCTCCTCAAACAGCAGAGTTAGTGGACCAAAATGAAAAAGAACTGCATGCCAAGGAAAACAGCAGCAACGGACAGAATGAGCAAGAAAAATGAAGAGACAATGAAACAATTTGAAGGGAGAGACTCATACTATAAAGCTAGTCTCACATCAACATTTGAAAATAAGAAAAAATATAGTAATACTTGAGTATCATCTTATACACTTGAGCTGAAATATTTTCTTATGGCTATCTAATATTATCTTTCTGTAATTGAGAAAAAGACTATTCCTGGTGAGCAAAAAATTGAAAAAGCCATGAGAGAAAATAGGCAAGAGAGAAGAAGCATAGAAAAGCCAAAAGAATTTTCTATGTAATTATTTTAGTTGAACTAAGGTTTAGTTTTCCTTACCAAGTTGAGACCGTACTTGATGGTGGTTAGGCTTGAGTAGAAGTTAGTGGTTGATACTAGATGCATTAGGTTGTAATTCATTGGTATTGGTATATGTAATCAGTTTGATTTTAGTGAAAATTTCACCATGGTTATGATGGAAACTGGATGTAGATTTTATGGCACTAAAAAACCGAACGAGGATATATACTAACCTCATTCTCTTCTTCTCTTCTCTGTTTATTTCTAGTTTTAAAGACAAAAAAAATTCTCTTGTATAATCAACTTTTGCAAAAAATAAAGTAAAAGAACCGCATTTCTAAATTTAACTTGATTCAAATTCCCTTCTCAAATTCTAGTAGTACCATGAGTATATATTAACATTTTCTTTTTCATAAATAAAAGAGTTATTGTGTTTGTAGCTTGTACTTTAGTTTTTAAAAGTTAGATATGAATAGTTTTTAAGGTTAGTTTTATAAAATAAATTTAAGAAAAAAATAAAATAATTTTATATATTAANTATTTTTTATTTTATTAAATATAGCTACTATAATTTCAAAAAAAATAAAAAAAATAAGTGACTTCTGAAAGGCAAGTCAAGAATAGCAATACCAAGCTCAAAGATGAGACTCACCTAAGGTTAAATTATTGTTTGACAAACTTAACAGGTTATTCTATTTTGTATTTTCTGGATTCAAACTTAAATAAAGAAAGTCAGTACAGGATTAAATGGTTTAAGAATATTTGGATTATTAAATGATCCCATAATAAAATATATTTTTAAAATTTTTTAATAACTGTTAAATAATTTTTATTTAATTTTAATTGCATTTTAAAATTATCAAATCCTATGCCAAAAAACACAACACAATTTTCTGTCATAATAAATGTCTATGTCACTTGCAATTTACCTTATAATTTATAGACCTGATGATTCAAAGATTCAATTTTAAAGAATTCAAATTCATTTCTCGTGATAGAGATTAAATATTATTTAACCATTAAACTATGTTTTAATTGGATTAGCATGAAATTTTTGCACGAAAATTTTCACCCACTAAAAATTTAATTGCTTTACCATAATTTGAAATTGTGACCTGAAATAACCAAAAACTAAGGTTTTTTTTAATTTAAATAAGAAATCTCCTATTTACAAGTTATTTTGCTTAATTTTTATTTAACGTCGATATAGTGTTGATTAAATTTGTATCAAGAATCTCAATTTAAAAAGTAGATACAATTTTTCTATAAAAATAAGTTTTACTCGAAAATTATCGCATTGAAAATAATTTTGCAAGCAATAAAGTAATAAGAGTCTTGAACAAATAACAATGAAATTCTATAAATTAGCGTTAAACTAAAAGAACTTTTAGAGAATGCCACTAAAATATTTTAAGATATATAAGAATGCAAATTAATTAACAAACTTAGATAAAAGAACATTAAATAAAGAATAAAAATAAATTGAAAAAAATACATAAATAAATAATGAAAATAAAATGATTTCAGAGTTTACACCCTCACATATACTAGTACTCTATAACATTCCTTTATGCCAATCATAAAGAGATTTAGTGTAATCTGACATATGAAAGTCTATTTAAAAATTTTTGACTCTCTTGTTTATACAGAAGAAACATGCGTGGATGGTTGTTAATCTCTTATCCATGTTTTTGTTCTCTAAATTTATCCACCAACATTCTTACTGTATTTTGATAGTCAAGTAATATCCTTCACATTCATCTCTATTAACAATTAATCTCTTTTCTATTTGTTATTTACATTTTGATTAGTTTTAACTTATGCATTTTCTTTCCACTAAGATTATACTTAATCGACCATAAAGTACCGAATTTACAATGTTTTTAGTGAAAAAATTTAAACTCTTATTTTTGCTAATAATACTATTTATGCATAATTTTTTTTCAAAAACAGGAAAATTCGAACTCATAACTTTTGGGTATGAAAAAAATTATACCATTTGATTTATAATTTATGGACCCATTTATACAGAAATTACAAGTGAAAATTCAAAAAAATGAGATTTATTTATCAAATCACAAATGTTCAAGGATTTCTGACACCAATGTTGCTTTCATTCATTTTTAAGCAAATGGTAATGAGATTTTATTTTAAGTATTTTTAGGAAAGAATTTTTAAATATTGAATGATTTAAAATATCATGATTGTATTAATTATTTTTTATAAATCAAATATCTATAATAATAATAATAATAAATATAAAATTAGTCAAATTAGTAAAATAATAAGTATTTAATATTTAAATTTCAATAAAAAGGTTTTAGATTTAATGTTTCTTTTTTTGTTGTTATTCTAACCATTTTATTGAGTAGAATATAAAACTTTATACCTAACAGAAAAAATATAATCTAATTTTTTTAAGAAACGAATAATTTATACTGAAATAAAAATTTTGAACGAAAAAATTAATAACATCAGTGAAATTGATTCATACATTGTTAGTTTCACACATTTTCAAGAGGTTGTATTTTCAAAAATAAAATTACATTTCCCTTGCATTCACTTGCAAACTTCTGGTAAATGCTATTCTATTTTGGCTGGTACTATTAACAAAGATAAGAGTTCAAATTTTTTTTATATTTTTACTGCTATAATCATAAAAAAATATTGTAATTTAATTTTTATATTTTGTGTCTATTAAAATATTATTAAATATATAAATTAATAAATTTTTGTATGATGATGTATACTAGTTAATAAAAAAAATATTTAAATAAAAAAAAACTTAAACTAAGTGAACAATTTATTAACAAAATCATTATTAGAGTTTTTTCTCTGGACAGCTGAGTACATTTGGACCATTCTCGCAAATCAGGCCCAAAAGCTTTTGGATTTGATAACAAATGATAACAAATTTAAAGATTGTTTTGGTTTTGGTGATAAAGGTAGTCAAATTATACTAGATGTTATAAAGGGTTAGAGGACCAAAAAAACAAAAGAAAATTACACTAAAATAGAAATATTTCTAAGGAAAGAACACTGCCTCTAATTCTGAAAATAGAATAAGATAAGATATTAAGAACGAGACACAAATAATAGAGACACAAAAATTAGTATTTTTATATTTTATTTGACGATAGAGTAGAATAAATTATAAAATTCAAATTTATTTCATTTTTTTATTCAAAAAATCTTAAAAAAATATAATAATAAAAAATATCATTATAAAAAATTAATAAAAAATAAAAATAAAAATAAAAAATAAGTTATAACTTTAATTGTGTATGCCTCATCTGCTAAATATAATTTTATACTTCTGTATCCTTATTTTAGTATTGTGCACAAATTTGGACAAAGATTTAGATGAAGTGGTGACATGCTCCTAAATTCAAAAACCGTGGGTAATCAATTTATTGGGATCAGAAAAAAGAAGGGGAGGGAATAGTATGGTGGCAAACAGGCCGAAACTCGTTGGGTCAGCCTGTGTAACCGTCAAAAAAGGGGTTGGCCTGAAAATTTGAGACCGCTAAATTTAAAAAGTCTGCCTAACTTACATAGCCTAATCCATGACTTTAGCGGGCTTTGACGGGAACAGGATGGGCTTCTCCGGCGGGCCAAATGTTTTTTTGTGGCGGCCATTTTTAACAAATTTTTATGATGCTATTGATCCATAAGAGGATGAAGATTTTTTTTCAAAGTCAAATAATTCTATTCATGAAATAAAAGAAACATATAGGTGTCCATATATGGGACAAGAAAAAGAAACGGGAGACTTCCAATACTTTACTATAGAGGTAACATCATATAATAATCTAATAAGAGAAATAAAAAAAAGTAAAGAGCTCATCAATTAGGAATTGGGGATTTGTTGAAACTCCTTCTGCAGCTTCAAAGACGTCGATATTATCTCTTTCACACTAGTTGATACATTATCAAAGATGAACCTGTTCTAGCTTTTCATAAGGACCAGCTTAAAATCACCATCATCATCCTTTGAGATGAGCTATTGGGTCGGGTACGTAAGATCCAATTCTCAAGTTCCACTCAATATAAAATCAGAGTCTTCGGTGTCCCTTCTAGCATCCGGTAAATCCATTTTTGACCAGATCTTTTTTGATTTCTCACAATGAAAGATACAATGATTGATTGTTTTTAGAAATTGTAAGAATCTTCAGCAGGTGGATTGAATCGATGGGATGCGATGATAAGACTTTTGTAGTACTGGAAGCTTTTCATGAAAGTCCTTCCAAAGAAAAAAAATCTTAATCTTTGTTGGAATTTTCAGCTTTCACCTCGCCACAAATGTCATTATCTCATAATTTCTGGGCAAAATTCAATGAGAGGATGCGAGAACCGATAAACCACATGGTACCCAGTACTTACTTCATACAAACCACTTTTATTAAGGACCAATAAATTTTATCTTCTCCACTCCCAATTGTTGTTCCTTGCACATGCTGACTAGTCCCCTAAAAAAAATACTTTTAATTAGAGTTTGATTCCATAGACTATTAGAAAGTATTAAGTCCTTGACCATCAATAGTGGGTTGATTTTGCAGATTAAAAATTTTATATGGAGGGACAACAAAAGGATGTGGAGGAGCAAGCCAATGATCGCTTAAGATTCGGATACTGGACTCATCATCAACTCGCAAAACCAGATCCTTTTCAACAACCTTACGCCCTTCTAATATGCTATGCCACCCCACGAAGGTACTGTTCTGATCTCTACATTCATTATAGAGTAGTATCGAAAATATTGACCTTTGAGGAGTCTAGATAGAAGTGATTGTAGTTGAGAGACAACTTTCCAATATTGTTTTGCTAATAGCACCAAATTCTGAGCCCCTAGATCCTTAAAACCTAATCCACCTTCTAATTTTGGTCTTGTCATAGTATCCCAACTAACTCATGCCATTTTTTGCTCTGTACTTTTTTTACCACACCAAAATTGGAAGAGTATGTGAATCTACCTAATTAAAGTGTCAAGAAGACGAAAACATGATAATGAATAAATTAGGATAGCCTCCCCAATAGCTTTGATTAGAACATGCCTGCCTGTAGAGGAGAGAAAATTCTTTTTCCACCCTTAAACTCGTTTCCTCACCTTGTCCTTAATTTCTCAAAAGGTAGCCTTCTTTTATTTTTAGATTGTAGATGAAAGACCCAAATATTTATCATGTGCACCAATATAAGCAATTTCAAATTTCCGAGCCAATAGTAATCGAGCAGCAAGAGAAATATTATTACTAAAGAATAAGTTGATTTATACAAATTAACTTTTGGGTCATTGAACTCTTCGTATGATTGAAGAAGATTGAGAATATTTTCACAATTATTTTTTGACGCTTTGTAAAAAAGGATTGAGTCATCTACAAACAATAAATGATTAATAGTATAACATCTTCGGTTGATCTGAATAAACCATTTTGCTCTGCCTTGTTTAGCAAAAAGGATAATCCTTCTCCACAAAAAAGAAAAAGGTAGGGAGATAGAGGATCTCTTTGACGGATATCTCTATTTGGTTTTAAAAAATCAAAAGGTTGACCTTCAACAACGACAAAATAAGAAATGTAGTCACCACCTCCTTTGTCCAACTAATCCACCTAGATTCAAATCCCATCCTCCAAAATGAATCAAAGAAAATGCTATTCAACAAGCTTTACTCATATCCAATTTAATATTCATTTCAGTCGATAGGTCCTTCTTCTTTGTCTTTAGATAGTGCATACATTCATTAGTAACTAGGGCATTGCCTGAATCAATCTACCCTTAATGATGGCACTTTGATTAGGGTTGATTAGCAAAGTCATAAATTTCTGTTACCGATGGACTAGTACTTTAGAAATAATCTTATGAGGAAAGGCTTATGGATCTAACCTCTGTCATATCTTTTACATCATAAATTTTAGGAATGAGACAGGTTTGTGTATTTTGTCATATCCCAATTAATTCTGTGTCATACAAGAAGATGAAGTTGATAATTAAAGATGTTCTAAGTTATATTTTAGATTATATTTTATGTTTAATTTAATTATAAATTTAAAGATGTTTAATTATATGTTTTGATTTTTGAATAATGTTTGTTTCGTTTTGGACAATATGAATTTTATTATTTTGTTTGAAAACACTTAGTTTATGATTATGTTTATTACATATTTATAATTATAAAGATTTTAATGTTTGTGAATTTAAAATTTATAATTTTTTTATGTTTTTAAAAATTAGGTTTAATTATTCTGTTGGTCCCTATAGTTTCGTAAAATTTTCAATTAGGTCCTTATACATTTTTTCCTTTTAATTGGGTCCCTATACGTTAATTTTTTTTCAATTAAGTCCCTGCCATGAAGATAACGTTTAAGATAACAGAATATTCTATTTAAAAAACGAATATTCTTCTATTTGAGTTAGATATTCCAATTGTACATACTCTATTTTTTTCAAAATACCCAAAAACTCCTTGGTCACAAAGGAAAACAAAACCCTAGCCAGCCCCTAATTTTCTCTTTGAAAATCGTGTAAAGTGCGCTTCTCCTCCGGTGGTCTGTCTTCTTCATCCATAAGTTTCGGCATCTTCATCCATAGCCGTCGGTCCGTCATCTTCATTCAAAGCCGTGGTGGTTGGCCGTCTGTCGCATCCTTCTCCCTACGCTGCTCTGTTCTGCGTTGGTCTTCTGCGTTGTTTGCTCGTCGAAGCCCTCACCGTGCCTCGCCTCGCGTCACCTTGCTGCGCCGCGCCTCGCCTCACTGTGCCGCGCCTCACCATGCCGCGTGGCTTACTTTCTTGTTCTATTACACTCTTTGTAACCCTTGAAGCAAATTTTGTGTTGCCGTTCTGTACAGGTGGAGGCAATATTAGACAAGGAAAATTTCACTTTGGAAGAGCTTCTTGATGAAGAGGAGGTGATCCAAGAATGCAAGGCCTTAAACAGTCGACTCATCAAAAGTAGAAGGCTATCTTGAGGGAAGTTTATAAGAAGAAGAAGTACACGTCAAGCTCTTGATCTCCACCCTAATAAGTAAGAATACCAGAGCCATTCGAAGAGGCTCACCAAGCACCAGGTATTTGCCTTGCCTTGTGTTTAAATTCTTTAATTAGCTTTGATTTTTGTTCCTGTTCATTCATCATGCTATTCTGTAGTTGAGACATAGCACCAGGTATCTAGTTCTAGCATATTGTTAAAGCATAGGATATTTCACTTCAGCAACTTCATTGTTCATAGGATCATTAAAAAAATTGAAGAAATATCGATGTGCTTGTATAGAATCCAGTGATGCAAAACAGAAATTAACTGCATCAATTTATTCAATGTTTGTGAATTTGTGCATGGTCTATACCATGATTTGGGTGTGCAGGACCTCACCGTGCAGACTGATCATACTTGACACTTCTTGTTTTCTTGTCTTCAAGTTTTACTTTGCTAATGGTTTATTGTTGAGGATACAACACATCAAAGTTCATTGTTTGTTTACTGGGGAAGGGATGCAAGTATGATTTTATTAGGGAATAGTTTATAGTTGATAGTTGATTTTTAGCAGTATTTTATTCCCTGCCAAAGCTAAACAGAAATATATGGATGCAAATTGCAAAATTTTTAGTAATGGTTAACAATGGATTTCCAGGTTCTTTGTGATTTAATTGATCTTCTGAATTTGTGCTTGATCATGTTGTGGCGAATGTTTAATTGATCTTCTGAATATGTGATTTTATATTGTGATGATTGAATGCTAATCAAACACTTGGGGCTGAGATTAAATGATGAAAAGTGATAAGAGAACTAAGGATATGAAAGATTAAGCTTAAGGATAGTTGAGAATCAATAAAATATACCAAAGCTGTTTCTGCAGAATTAGGCAGTAAAAATCGAAAATTGTTAGATTTACTGCTACCAATCTGGGCCTCTGAATGAAATGAAACTAATTTTTTCTGAAACTCTAAAAAGTCTAGTTAGTTGCATAAAAAACTCTAAGAACTTTGTAGTTTAAGTTGTCTCGAATTTAGTTGCCTAAGTTTCTTAGTTTGTAGAATGTATAATTCTTGATTCACATTTGGCTGAACTTCCTAAAATAGTAAAAATGGATGGTTGGTTTTATTATTTATTGGTTTTTATATGAATCTTAGTTTTATTTCATGTTATTGTTGTTTAGGGAAGTTCTAAACCTATGTTTAATTGCGTGATTATATTAGATATACTAGGCTGCATATTCCTAAAGAAAAAATGAGACGGTAACTTTGTTTTTGAAACAATGCATATAACTATATTAGTGATATAACTACGCATTGCCAGAAATTTCAGTGATCAATGGATACATGGTTCTTGGTGAAATTAATGAGTTATATATAACGCTTCCCCTTTTGAAAAATGATGCCTTGTGCAGAAAGAAACTGAATTTCAGCATTTGATATTAAAGTTGACTCATTGTGATTTCAGCATTTGGTCTAAAATTTGGAGATTGATAAGTTTTAAAATATGGAAAAGGAATGGAACTAGATTTGAGCTTTTTCACATACTGCAAGATTTTTTCTATTATGTTTTAATTGAGAGTGATATGTTGGTTGCAGGTGTTCTCTTTGCTGGAGACTTAGGAAGAGAATGTCCTTTTGGAATATAAGTATGGAATCTAAGTCGAGCTTCTATCTTTATGAGGGCCTAAAAGTTTGATTCAGCTTTGTACAAAAGCATGCATGAAGCACTTTGCTATGATGAAGAATCTTTAAGTCAATTTTTCAGTTGGAATGTTATACCAGACTTTACAAGTTGAGATAGATACAATTATTTGGTCTAAGTAGATATTGAATAGAGTATAGTTATGTTCATGAATTATTTTTACCATGTTTTAGTCTAGATTGTGGATCATAAATTTAATGTATTTAGGAATTTTCAATATGTTAAATTCTATATTTCTATGTAGACATTGTAAATGTTGTGGTATTTATTTAAAAAATTAATCTATGCTCAATTCCTTTTATATTTTGTAGAAATATAATTATTTATGAAAATTTAGTTTTAATAGGGGTTAATCTGAAATTAGTAAAAATCTATAATTATAAAATTAGGAACAATGACTGAGTTAGTGACCGATTTAGATTTTTAGTTCAGAAATTAGCGGCTAAAAGGTTTAGCGACCGATTTTAAAAAAAAAAATCAATCACTAAATCGGTCTCTATTCCGGTAATTTCTTGTAGTGTGAATAGGGATTATAGGAATATCTTTCATTGAATATTTATAGTTTTACTAAATTTTCAATTAGATTCCTATATTTTTTTTCTTTTCAATTAGGTCCTTAAGGGTATACAAGTAATTTCACAATTCACTAACATTTTTTTGACGTTTAACGTTAATATGGACTAAATTGAAAAAAAATTAACGTATAGGGACCCAATTAAAAAAAAAAAGTATAGAGACCTAATTGAAAATTTTGCAAAACTATAGAAACCAACAAAATAATTAAACCAAAAATTATAAATTTAAAAAAATAATTATAAAATTATATATATTATTTAATATTTAATAATTTCATTTTTTAATTTCTCCTAGCATTTTTTATATGTAAATAAAATATTTGTTAATATAAATAATTTTAGAAAAAAAATTATTACAAATCTCATTTATAGAGAAAATAAAAAAAACACACATGTTATAAACTAGATAAGTAAGAATTTAGTTATCCATATTAATTTAGAAAATAAAATGAATATAATTTTTTATAATTTAAATTATATTGATTTTGTAAAATTCATAAAATTAATAAATAATTAATCAATAAATTAATTATTATTATTTAAAGAAATTAGAAACACGCTGAACAAGTTCAGCCAAAGGAAAGAACACGAAGGAAGACCCAAATTCTCACCAAATCTTTAATTTCACGTAACTTTCTACTTTGAACTCCAATTATCACATTGTTTGTGACCACGCGACCAGCGCGACAAGCTCTATAAAATTCGGTAACTAATTTAGTAAGAAATTCACTTCTCAGTTTCAATTATCTTCTCCCCAAATTTCGAAATTGAATGTGTAATTATGTTGAATTTTGTATAATTCCAGTGTTTAAGTTCGAATTAACTTATAGGTATTGTCAAGTTTAACTCGCTTGAGTTGTAGGTTAGGTAAACACCTTCAAAACCCTTGTGTAATGTTGAATTAGTGAATTTTATATTGATTGTGGTGATAATTGTGTTGTTAGATTAAGATTGATTGTTGGTTGGAGTCAAAGTGAGGATTTGGAACCTAGAGATCAAGCTTTGGCGGCTAGAGGGTTGTTTGGTGAAGTCTTGGAGTTTTAGAAGCTTGGAAAACGCTGAGTTGTGAGGTGTTCCAGGCATTAACGAGAAAATCGATCAAGGTATGATTTCGGTTTTTTTGTAACTAAAATATAATGTGTCGTGAAAATTTAGGTTAGTTGACTGTAGGATAAATTTAAATTATTTATGATGTTGATGATTGAAATTGGTGGGTATGTATTAAGGTTAGCAATGCTGAGATTGTGGTTGAGGTTATGATGTTGTGATGTGTAATTAATTTATTGTATGTGAAGAGTGATGAATGATAATGATGATGTTTATTGAGATGTTGATGTTGTTGATGATTTAGGATTGGTTGGTATTTATGAGGTTTGGCAAATTAAGGTTGTTTGTAAATTTTGTGGAGATTGATGAAGTGTATATGCATGTTGTTGATGATTTTATATAATGTTGCTTTGGATATAGATTATTGTGTTGAAATGGAAATATAATTGTAAATTGGTATGTATGAAGAAGATAAGGGGTGTTGATGAAGGGTTGAACTTGGTTGGAGACACATTTGGTAAGTTTTAAGAGTAAAGTATCGTTTTTGCCCCAACGTTTGGGGTAAGTCCCAAAGTTGTCCCTAACGTTTCATTCGTCCTATTTAAGTTACTAACATTTTAAAATTGACTCAATGTTATCCTGCCGTTAGGGATCCGTTAACAGAATTGACGGCGGGACAAAATTGAGACGATTTTGAAACGTTAGGACTTAAATAGGACGAAAACGTTAGGGACAAAAACGATACATAAAAATAAATTTTAATTTAATTTTATCTTTCAATAATATTAATTTTTACTGTACATAGTATTCAATTATTTTACAATTACATCTAAATAAATTACACTTAATCACATTACTTTCATTTTAAATAATTTTTTTTATAATTTTAAAAAATTTTGATACATTAGAGATAAAAGGTGTAATTTATATTTTATTGTATATATATATTTTTTTCTTTTCTTCAAGTTTATATACTAGTCATTATACAAACATTTCATGATAACTAAAAATTTTTAAGAGTAAAATTATAAAAAAAAAATAATTTATTTAAAATGAAAGTAATGTGATTAAGTGTAATTTATTTAGATGTGATTAAAAAATAATTGAATACTATATATAGTAAAAAATTGATATTATTGAAGAATTAAATTAAAATTTATTTCTATGTATTATTTTTGTCCCCAACGTTTTCGTCCTATTTGAGTCCCTAACGTTTCAAAATCGTCTCAATTTTGTCCTGCCGTCAATTCTGTTAACAGATCCCTAACGGCAGGACAACATTGAGTCAGATTTGAAACGTTAGGGACTTAAATAGGACGATTGAAACGTTAGGGACAACTTTGGGACTTACCCCAAACGTTGGGGACAAAAACGATACTTTACTCTAAGTTTTAATAAGGGTTTGGATTTAAATGTTTTGAAAGTTGAGGTTTGTAAATTTAATGAAATCTTTGATTTTTGGCCAACTTTGATAGGTCATAACTCGGCCTCTGAACCTCCGATATTTATCAAACCTGTCTAGATTTTGAAAATTTGGTCTGAAAGGTTTACATCGTTTGAAGAATGAATGCAAAATATTTTAAAACGAAAAAGTTATGCACGTCAGAAGTTCAGTGTGTAAAACTGAAATTCTACAGCACTTACAATTTTGACCACCCTGCATAACTCGCGTACGTGAGCCTCACATGCAGCGCGGATATTCTGTTCGGTTTGGATGTCCCGCAAACGCGAAAGGATGCATGTGTACGCGAGCGAGGCGAAAACGCACCTTTACGTACGCGGGTAGGGGGACACGTACGCGGATCCCTGTTTTTCCAAAACATGACATTTTGTTTTTAAAAGTATTCCTTCAACTTTCAAAATCCTTGTCACTCATGTTTAAATCCTGGTAGGTGAATTTTGGGTAGTGGAATATAATTAGGGCTTTGAGGAAGGTAACTTGTTAGTGAAAAAAGTTTGGAGTATGATGGATTATGATTGAGAAAGTGCAGAAGCGCTATATAATTGACGAATTTTGGCTATACGATATTGAATAAATGAATGTGAATGATGATGAATGAATATGATAATTGAAGTCTGAATGAGATTGTTGATGATGAGTATGTTTGAATTTTATCTCTGTTGTAAAGTGTGTCGGACACTATATTCCATGAGTGTGGGAGCACTTTACCTTGGAAAGTGTGTCGGGCACTATATCCTATGAGTGTGACAGGCACTATATCCCGAGAGCGTGGCGGGTGCTATATCCCAAGAGTATGGGAACACTTTTAGCCCAGGAAATGCGACGGGCATTATATCCTATGAGTGTGGCGGGAACTATATCCCAAGAGTGTAACGGACACTATATCCCAAGAGTGTGGAGGCATATTAGAGAGACGATATCTGGATTAGCTGCCGGATGTGTCGGGTTATGGCGTTATAACCGACACGTGAGCTCACAGCCAGTAGGATAGACATACATCTTATGCATATGTGTGCTTTGTTTGATTGTGCATTAATTGGGCCTACGTATGTGATTATTATGCTTACTTGTTAAATTTGCTACCTGCTGTAAATGTGTTCTGCTTGTATTTGCCTTGTCTGTTTGTTTGTCTATGTGGTTCCCCTGTCGTTGGAAGATTGAAAGAAGGCGGAGATTAAGAGTTTTGATTAGAATTTGGTTAAGTTTAGGAATCTTAGAGAACCACCCCTATTTATGGTTTCTATTTTAAATCTTTAAGTATTATAATATGAGTGTCGGAGTTCTAAGATTGTCTCTCGCTTTCCCAAGACCTTATATGTTAATTATGTTGGCATTGTTACCATGCTGAAGAATCTCTAGTTCTCACCTTATACATATTCTGTAGTTTTTAGATGTAAAACGTGAGACACCTCGTTGAGACATATTGGGAGCTTCTGAAAACGAAGAATTTGTGTTTTGGGACTTTATCTTAGTTTATGATGTATATATGTAGATACTCTTATATATCTACTGTATGTGTATGTTATGTTTATCCTTATTAGAAGTTGATTTGGAGAAACAGGTTCTATAAGTTGTATGTTGGGCATTTTGAGTTTATTTTGTATATATGTATGCTCTGTCTGGTTTAAACTTCGCGAGAATAGGCTCTTAGATAACACCATTTTTCATTTATACTCTTAGAAGTCGTAATACCTCAACACCTTTATCTTAATCTTAGGACTTAAGCATAAGTTTGATTTTATCTTTTAATTTAGTTCAATTTGAAATTAAGATTTAGTCATTTAAAAAATTAAATCAATACCAAATTTATTATACAAAAATAATATTTTAAAAAATTATAAATTATAAAATTTTTAAAATTTAAAAAGTAATACCAAATATACTATATGAGTACACTATATAAGTAAATATTGTCCATTTATATTCAATTTTTAAATAAATAAGATTTAAATTATAAAACTTTTAAAATTTAAAAAATCAACACCAAACTTGTTATATGAGTAAAAAAGATTAATATTGTCTATTTAAATTAAATTTTAAATTAAAAAATAAATTAAAAAACTTGCTATATGAGTACATATGAAAACTACTAAATTTGAAAAATGATAATATTACTTTTACTTTTGTTTAAAATTTTAAAAGTTTGTAAATTAAATTATTTTTTTAATAATTTAAAAATTTTAAATTGATTAAATTAAAAAGTGAAAATAAATTCAAGATGATCAAAGTAACTAAAATCATACTGCATATAATAAAAGATTGTTTTTTATTTTTATTCTGTAGTTTAATTGTAAAGAAATATCGTTATATTTTATATAATACTAAATGACTAAATGTTATTAAACTCAATAAAAAAATAGAACCAATACTATCAAGTATCAAAGGATAAGAATAGCTTGTATAAACAAAAACTATGACCATGAAACACAGTAGCAGCAAATCCAAACGAATCTATTTTTTTTTTTGCAATCAAAAGTTGGAGGAATTCCAAAACAGAGAACAGAGACGAACCTATTGTCTATTTTAAGTGTGGCTCTCCAAAGAAGTTGAACATTAACAAACAAAACCATCCAACACATTGATAAGTAAAAAAGGGGAAAAATAAATACAATAATAGATCTCACATAAAAATTATTGTTAGTTTTTGTTATTTATATGAAGAAGTACAACAAAGTACCAACACAGATCTACCAAGATAAAGTGAAAAAATGCATAAAAACTTGCATATTTCTTCTTTTATAGGACAGAGTCATTAACATTACCATTTACACGGTTGTTGCTCATCATCTGCTTGAACTCCTCAAAGTTCACGTTGCCATCTCCGTCAGAATCCACAGACTTGATCATGTTGTGACATTCCTCCACAGAGCACTTCAAACCCAGGCGGTTCAGGACAAGATGCAGCTCGGCGGAAGAGATGAGGCCGTTCTTGTCCTGGTCATATAGGTTGAAGGCGTCCCGGAGCTCAGTGGCACCTCCGTCGGTGGTATCAGAGCGGCAGAAGACAGCAAACTCGGGAAGGCTTATGAAACCATCATGATCGGTATCGAGATCGTCCATGACGCGCTGGAGTTCATCCGGTGGAACACCAGAGCCTAAGGTGCTAAGGACGTTGTTGAGCTCATTAACTGAGATCTTGCCATCGCCGTTAGAGTCAAAGCGATTGAAGACTCTCTTAAGCTCGTCCATGTCCTGAAGGTAGATAAGGTTAGAGTTGGATTTGGAGCTAGGGTTTGTGTCGGCAGTGACGGGTGTCGCCATTAATGTTAAACTGATATTTTGAATATGATGGAAAGTTGAATCACAAATGGTGAGACATGAAACACCGTGTTTGGCTATGGTTTTATACTGGTTTATTTTGGATTATTAAATAAATTTATTTTTAATTTTTTAGATAAAATATTTAATATTTTATTAATAATTTTTTTAATTCAAAAAATTATTACTAAAATAACATCTTGTAACTATTTGTCTAGATATTATCATTTATTTTAATATTATTTTACTAAGATGAATATTATATTGTACTCATCAATCTGTGTAAGTCTAATATTCATTTATCAATGTATAAAAAAAATTGAAATATAGAGAGTTAAATTTTTAGAAAGCATTAAAATATATAACTAATATTTAGACAATATCTAAGAGACTCGTTAAAATAATTATATTCACAGATATAAAAATTCATTAAGTACTCATTTAAAAAATCTCTAAATAATTTTAATAACATTCAAAATTTATTTTACAATATTCAGAATACCACACAAATTGCGCATCATCCTGTATCAAAACATTTGTTCGGCATAATCAATATATATCTAATACAAAGAATTTTATTGATAAATTATAATAAAGTTATATTTGATATTATTTGATATTTTATTAATTTAATATACAAATTAATTTTATAATATTTT
>NC_029774.3:128386979-128413649 GCF_000817695.3 Arachis duranensis
CAATGAGTTACAAATGTGTCTAACATAGACAAAAAAAAATTAAAATTCCACAAAATATTCATGCTTCATCATTAATAATTAATTAAAATGATTTTTAATTTATTAAAAAGAAAATTATTTTTAAGAAAGCATGATTTAGTAATAGTTTATAAATATTTATATACTTTTTGTTCTATTATTGAAAAATATCTTAAATAAATCTTAAAAAAATTCAGTCTAATAATTTATTTTTTAAAGAATTCTAATAATAATATTAATTATTAATTTTTTATTTTATTAAAAAATTAATATTTGTCACATTTAAAAAATTTGGTCTAATAACTTATTTTTTAAAATAATTATAATGATCATATTAATTATCAATTTTTTATTTTATTAGACAAATTAACATTTATGTCTCATTTTTTATTAGAAATTAATAAAATTTGTCTATGTAAAAAAATTAATTCAATATTTAAAATAAAATCAGACTTTCTTTCATGTCTGAAATAGTGACTAATTTAATTAAATTTATTAATTTATAATTGAATAATATGACGTAAAACATTATTTATCTAACATGTTTATGAGATTTTAAATAATATATACCAAATAATACCTAATAAATAAATAATCTAAGAGTGAAACCTAGGCCCTATAGATCATAACTTACTTTTTTTTTTTTCAAAACTAGAAATAAGATTTAAATCCGTAACCTTTTTGAAAAAATAAATAAATAAGTTAATCATAAATAAACAAATAAATACTAAATTAGTTAAGGAACAAAATAGAAAATACATAAATATTCTTGTCATAAATACAACTCATAAGTTAATCATAAATACATACAAATGGATGAATAACAAATCCTAGGGATTAGGGAAGAAGGGGCAGAAAAAAGGTGGATGAAAATGGCATGTGGCATGTGGCATGTGGCATGTGCTAATATGGACAAATTATAATGCTTGCATATCTCCTATGCAAAAGAAATATTGAAGTTGATATCTACTACATTTTTTTATAAATAAATTATATTTTAATTGATAAAATAATTTTTATTTTCTTAAATATAAGATAAACTAATTTCTTATGTTTTAAAATTTTAGAGGATATATTACATTAATAATACTTTTTTAACAAAATAAATTTTTATTTCTTAAATATCAGATAAATTAATTTTTGATGTTTAGTTTTGAATAATATAATCCATCAATAATATTTTTTAAGAAAAATAAACATTTATTTACAGTTATTTAAAAAATAAAAAAAAGCATTTGTATTTTTGTTTTATAATAAAATAATTTGTTTAATATTATAAAATCAGACATCAAATTATCAAATTTTCTAATTAAAAGTTGAATTTAATTTTACTACATTAAATGTAAATATTTTATATAATCATATAATAAAATACTTAACTTTTAGATAATTATTTATATAATTAATAAAATATTGTGCTACAAACAAAGATTTTTACACTATTAAAATTAAATTTTTGAAAGTAAATTTGCTAAAAACAAAAAGCATTACGTTATAACAGTAGTGGTGTAGGAATACTTTTACTACATTTGGAAGACGCGTTGATTAAGGACAAAGGAATACACTTTATGTATGACACGCGTAAAATGAACGCGGGTTGGACACGCTCGTGACTTTAAAGAAAGAAAGAAAGAAAGAAATGAGAAATTGCTGAATCAAGAAGAATAGTACGTACCCTAATGTATATGACTTTTACTTTTAAATAGGAAAAAGTATTATTCGTTGCTTTAAGGAAGGGAAATCATATTTATATTTAACTAACCTTCCTGATTTTACAATCATGGGATGGAAAAGGGAACAACGTGTAATTTATGACATATGGATCTGCATCCGCATCCGCATCTTTATCTTTATTTTTTTCATGGAATTTTTTTATCTTTGGAACTCAACCTAACAGGCCCAATTCTATTTCTAATGCTAGGCACATCTTTTGACCTTTCTCTTCTTTTGTTTTTAGTCCTAGTCCGTGTGTCCCTTCTTACTAAAAGTGCTATGATGTTACAAAATCCCTAATAGATGGGCCTGGATCAATACCCAAATCCAGAGAGGTGGCACCAAAAACTGTAGCACTATGATGGGCTTTGACTGTATTGGCCTATGTCGTTATGAAACTTGGGAGTACTTCAGCCCAAACAAAAGTTGTGATGAGCGCAAAAAGAAAGAAAAAAGAACAATCATAGCTTAGGTAATACAGTAGTAGTAAGACATGCTTGTATTTCTTGTTTTCTAGAAATTCAGGAAAAAAATTTCCCGTTAATAAGTAATTAATTTTTTTTTCTTCTAATCTTTGTTCATTCAAATTTTATTGTATCTTTCGAAAAGGAAAAGGAGCATGTGGATAATCAATAATGTTAGCGCAACAAAAAATAGGAAGAAAATCATGCAAAAGGAAAATAAAGAATAGTCCATGAAAAACTATAAAGAATTTCCAACGTTAACCAAACAGGACAAGCTTTTTCGGACGTTCTACTGCTATCCACCCTGTCAACCCCTTCCTCCCCTCCCTTTTCCCTTCAATCTATATGGAAACAAGTTAAATGGTGTTTAAAGTAAAATATAGTAGTTCACACTTCACACGCAAATTCCTATAAAATTGGGGATGGGCGGGGGAATATGTAATTGTTTCATTGTCCAATTTCATTGCAAAGGAAGGCAAGATAAACATCATACGAAGCAATATAGACTATTGTCCAAGGTCCAAACAGACAAGGATTACTTAAAAAAGAGAGTGACGTTTGTGAATCCAATTTCTCATTGGTTGT
Source organism: Arachis duranensis (assembly GCF_000817695.3). NCBI lineage: Eukaryota > Viridiplantae > Streptophyta > Magnoliopsida > Fabales > Fabaceae > Arachis > Arachis duranensis. Next base: position 128,389,760 of record NC_029774.3, read on the forward strand.
GTGGCGAATATGCTTTTTAGGGTGTACAGTATATCAATATCAGGCTGGAAACCAAATAGACGAATTGATTGCTCAGTGGAATTGGAATAGTAGACAAATCCGCAAACCCATTAGCGATGAGAAATGTATCTAACAAGTGCTTGCTACTTGCTAGTATGAAATAAAAATAACCTACTTTTTTACTCCAAGATAAAAACATGGCCATAAATGACAACAATGGAAGCAAAACACCTGACAAACCAAACAGACACGCGGTAGTAGTAATTGTAATATGAATTAATACAGAAGACCTAGCTAGTACACATTAAAATACTAAAGTAACGAAATAAGAGAGTATTGGGTAGTACTAATGCAAATGCAAATGCAAATTGTTATGACATAATGATAATGATGATAATAATGGTAATAGTGGAAAGGGATAGGCCAAGAGAATAGTAGTAACTATTAAGTATTAAGTAGTAAGGAATTAAGGAGTAGTGAGCTTGAGATCAGCGGCGGCGAGGGCAGAAAGTGAGCAAGTAGTTAGCGCGAGTGCAAGTGGCGATGCTGGTGGGGTCATCGTAAGCGTAGGAGTATGCCTTTGGGCATGCGGTCTTGAAGATCCTGGAGTAGGCAGTGGGCTTGCAGGCCTGTGGGCTTCCATAGGTACCCGTGCAGCAGTAGCGAGGGGAGTTGAAGGCGGAGCAGGCACTCTTGCAGGCCACCACGCGCTTCTTGTCGCGTGAGCGCACCTGCAGGCCCACGGGGCACATCATGTTGAGGTCGCTCACGCACCCAGCGTAGCTGCACTTTCCAGATCCCTTGAACGGTGTGATCGAGATTGGAAGGTTGTAACCGTCCACCAGGCTCACGTCGTAGAAATCCTGCTCGTTTCCCAGCGTGAACTCTGCTAGGGTCGCCGGCGGAGTTCCGCCGTGGGCTGGATGCCGGGCCACACTGGGTGGGGGCACTTGTTGTAGAATATTATTGATGCCCCTGAAGCCTTGAGCACTGTTAGTTGGCATGAACAACAAACAAGCAAAAAACCAGTCACATACACTGTTCTTTAGTTTCAAGTATAATAGTGTATAAAATGCTCCTTAAAATGCAAGCATGAGAGCGGCATTGTAATGGAGAGAGAAAGGAGGGTAGATACCTGAAATGTGGAAGACGAAGAGGAAAACGAAGAGGAGTCTCAGTATTGAGGCCATTGATGTTAGTTAAAAGAGAGCAGAATGAGTTGCAGTCCAGGCCTTGCAATGGTATTATATGGACTTATGCCGCAATGATAACCACATTACCACAAATAAACCGAGCTAAATCACGAGGGTTGGGCAAAATTCACATCGACTGAAGGAATAATTCCGTTTCATTCATTTTCTTGGAATGCGGGCCATACTCATATATACTGTAGTCACTAATAAAGTAGTAATATTGATTTTGAATTTGAAGTGTTAAAATCAACTTCTATTTGCTGTAAAAGCTTCTTTTCTCAACCCCACATACATCTTACCGCCTTACCGGCGGCATCACTCCGTTGTTTGAGAATAATATCTATCTACTTCATTTTACTATCTTATACGGGATTTAAATATTTGTGATATAAAAAATTTAAATATTATTTAAAAATTATTAATTTCTATTTTTATAATATTTAATTTAATTTTGATATATTTTAATTTTATTTATTTAATTATTAAAATAAATTTTATATTTATAGATTTAAATTTTTTTTATTTTAACATAATAAAAATTATAATATTTTATAAATTATTGTAATCGTTATATAGAATAATTATAAAAATATTAAATATTTTTAATTTTGTAATAAAATTGAAGTGTGAATAAAGAAAGTTAAATGAATCTTCTCTTATTATATATTTTATATAAATATCTAATTTAATGACTAATTTTAACAATATAGCGTAGTTAAAAATTTTATAGACTCTCTCTTTAAATTAATACGCATTCACTAATTATAGGGATTTTCATAGAAAGTGTAATAGCGTTTATTGGTTTAAAAAGTGTGGGAGTGACATTGTTGAGGGGTCAGCCGCTCAGGTCCAGAGGGAGGGATTGTCAGAGAGCCGGTGGGGAAGGACATGGTTGTCCGCATGTTGGAACCAGTAAATGAGCGTAGCAACAAATTCTATTAGCCAGCCTTTTAGCCAGCCTCTGTTTATAGGAATGGGATATTAAAAAAGAAATATAAAAATATAAAATCGTATATATGGACGGAGATATAATATTTAAAGATATTAAATTAATTATATTTTATATTTATTTTGATAAAAAATATAAAAATAATAATAAAAAATTTAATTTATTTTTTATTTTTTTTTAATTTTTTAAATAAAAAATATAAGAATAAATTAGATTTTCATAATTTGTTTTATTTTATTATTAAACAAAATACAAGAACATTAAATTATGTGTTTCTGTTTTTTATGTCTTATTTTCAATATTTTGTCTTATTCTATTTTCATAAACAAACACATTTTCAAATCCAAAATTTTTTAAAATAAATAAAATAAATATTTTAATTACGCATATACACATTTTTTAGAGTATTTGTGTATTTACACAATGTGCCTTATTCGTTTACAGTCTTGTTTACCGTGTAAACGAGATAAGACACACACCCCTCAATATATCACGTTTGCGAAAAGGCGGGTAATGCATATCTCATTTACATTGTCATGTCTCGTTTATACTGTAAATGAGATAAGTGACAATTTAACTCGTTTACACCATAAACGAGATATAATAGGACAAAAATTAAACATTTATAAAAGTATCAGCAAACTTTTGGTATTTTTCACAAAACTATCAATTCTTCTTTCTCTTTCCTTTTTCTTCCTAAAACTTAGAAAAAATGTCCAATAGCAATGATTTTTTTGTTGTGATGGTGTATCCCAAATGAGAAACAGTGACAACATGGTTATATTTGAGTGCAAGAGTCCAGCGTTGTTTCAAAGTTGAAGAGCACTTTTGTTGTTGGAGTTAAAGAGTATTATATTAACGCACGTCGGTGGCGGAAAGAGAAAAGAGGTTGGTCGAGTTGAATATAGGATGCTAGCACCGATGGAAAAATGGGGTGTTTCGATTTCGTCTGTTTTGCCTCGAGATGAGCATGTGCACCTTGTTTTTTATTTGCACAGGAGAATTATGGTTGAACAAATGATGGAGCTTTCAGCGGAGATTCGTGAGGTTGGTGGCGGTGGTAGTGATACCTCGAACTTTTGTACCAGATGACCTTCCTCTCGCACCACGTCCGTTGCACTATGCTAGTCCAGTGCAGGACATAAACCTTGAGGGTGAGGAATCAGACAAAGAGTATGTTGCCGATAGTTACGAAAGTGGTTCATTTGAGAATGATAACGAATATGAGTTCATACCAGAGATTCCCGTTGGTGGATCACGTCGATACCTTTTGCCTGTTCTGATTCCAATTCAAGAGTTATCATCTGTACTCAACAACTACCACACATTGGATTTGGATGCGATGCATGAGAAAACTCAATACTCGAATATGGGGGGCGACAATTACAACACAGATGGTGGTGTCGAGTTTAGAGTTGGTCCCAGACTCAGGAGCAGAGAGGCAGTGCTGCAAGGCGTGAAGAATTACAATATTTAGTGAAGTGCAGAGTATCAAGTAGTAGAGTCGAACAGGCTAAAATACTACGTACGATGCCGAAAATTCACTGATGGTTGTCCTTGGAGCCTCCATGTCACCCTCTGACAAAATCTCGGATATTGGTGAATGTTATAGAATTTTACTTCGTTGTTAAAAATCGTTGTTGTTTGGTTAAATTTTAATTCGATGATACCTAAAATCGTTAGAAAAGTGCGTAAATTTGGTAGACCACATACGTGTCTAGTCCCCACCATGTCGCATGATCATCGACAGTTGGACAGCCACCTCACATGCATACTCATCTTGCCGCTCATACAGTCCAGTCCATCAGTTTCCATCTCTGTTCTACAAAGTACAGTGAGGCAGAGCTATTACTTCAAGTCGTCGTATAGAAAGGTTTGGATGGCAAAACAAAAGGCAATTGTGCATATATATAGTGATTGGGAGGAGTCGTATAATAGGAGTCGCTAGCATGTGCCGAACTCGGTCCCTGAGCCAGGTCATCTTGATGCTAAACGACTCCTTCCTCTACACGCCCTGCTGCACTGGAAGGGACGGTCTGGCACTTAGGAACTCCTCCACGTACTTCCATGTTGGCCGCTGGTGCCAAGTCTGGAAGTCACGCAGACACCCACCGACTGGCTCTCCGAACGTGGTATACAACATCCTGCAGGGTGATGGTACACTCACCCCATGACAGGTAAAAAGTGTGGGTCTCTGGACACCACCGCTCCACAAATACAGCGATCAGGAGTTGTCAAACACAGAGTCCCTGACTTGCACCGTGTCGCAAAATCCAGCTTCCCTCAGATAAGCGACGATGGAGTCTGGAAGTGCAAGTGTGTGATTAACCCGTCTAGGCAATAAAAAGCGAGGCCTTTGTTTAAAAAAAATTATAAGTACAAAACTTTAAACTAACTTCTCTAGCATATTCAAAACTATTTTAAAAAAATATAAAGTGCAACTCAGATAAATATCACAACATAATAAAAAGCATAAAAAAGTACTTAAAAATCCTTCCCAAATCCAAAACAATAAAAGTAACTACTAAAACCTTTAAATTAACGAATCAACTCAAACTTATTAGTTGTTTAGCCTTTATTGTCAATAAAAATTTCACTATGAATAAACTTAAATACTTATAAATGTCTTAACCCCTATTTGTCAACTAACCTACTCTGTATTATCTAAATATCATTCAGTCTATTCATTAGTTAAGTAAATCGCAAATAATTATTAATTTGAATGATAAAAGATAACACCAATCTCAAAGTCGATGTCTCCCGCAATGTGTCAAGTAGCGTTCAGGCAATTAATGTAAGAGTTATGTGCCATAACGTTTCAAAAATTCAGAAATATCAATAAAATGGCATAAGAAAGAGAGAAATAGGAGATGTGGATCAGAAATAGGGTCAAGAGCGCTGTTAATGAATTCTATTTATAAGCATCAATGTGCTTTATTTAAGTGTACACGTGTCATAACGTGTTTATAAATGTGATGCATTGAAATGTTTTCGTGTGTGCATGATTTATCTCATTCAAAATATAAACAAGATAAAGTACATTATGCAAATACATAAATATTTTTAAAATATATATATATAATTAAAATATTTATTTTATTTATTTAAAAAAATCCGACCAAATCCTTATTATTGTACGATTATAATTGATTATAAGTATTTATTAGACATTGTTAATATATATTTTAAGAAAACATTTTAAAAATATTAGATATATTCTTTTTATTATATTCTTAAAATATATTTTTAAGATATCAAATAACTAAATCTTTATCTATTTATTTATCATCTTTTCTCTTCGCTTCTTTTTTTCCCCACAGTTCTCTTTCATTGTTCATGGTCAATTCACGAGAGAATCACTCTGCCGCACTCCACTAACACACCAACCAAAATGCAAACTGGGAAACACTCCCCCCTTCCACCAACAACGCATATCAATTTCCGCATATATCTCAAGTAGGTGAATTCTATGGTATTCAATTTTTGCTAACTTATGTGTTATAATAAATTTTATATATTTAAAAATTATTTATTCTTATATTTTTTAAATAAAATCTTAATTTTTAATTTTTTATTAAATTAAATACTATTTTTTAAACATCATAACAAATTAACAATCACGAGTCACCACTCAATAATTCCATGGAATCTTTTCTGCCCCCTCAAATTTCCCTGTACCTGCACCTGATGAGAATAGGTTTTGCATCCTTCCACTCTTACACAAGGTGCCAATTTCCATTTCCGTTTTCTACATTACGAATATCTTAATATTGTATGAAAAAAGGTAATTAATACCACACTACTTATTGAGTATTTTAAAATCACATAAAGGGGTATAAATTAAATCACGGATATAATATACAAAACCTTAAATAGTATACATAGAATAAATATTTACAAGTTTTAGAAACAAAAATAAAACACATACGGTTAAATAAAGAGAATAATGTCGATATTTTTATTTGTTTGAAAATTTTTACTTTAAGAAAGAAAAATGAAAAATTGTTCTTCTCAATTTTTTTATATTCACGAATTTCTACTTTATTTAAAATTTTACTGATTAATAAATTATTGCATAAGAATTTGAATATTTAACCTAAGCTAACCAATGAGCTAATTATTTGCTTGCTTTCCTTTTTGTATAAACGCGCAACAGAATGCTTCACATGGAAATTGGAATCAGTTTTTTGAGAGTGCATAAAATGCCAACCAAGAACAGTCTCGTGTCTCGCGTTGTAAAATCAGGAAGCTCACTCGCTGGTGAGCGCGTATACATAACATTATCAAACTGAAATGATGGATTGGTAGAAAGGTGGCACTATTTACGGCTAGGATGAGCATTGTTCGTGAAGAAAGAGCACAACGGCAATGAGAATTGAGAACCATACATTTACTATTATTGTAACATATTGTAATGCCTCCCTTCCAATCGCATGTTATAAGAAAAAGAAACAAAAAAAAAAACCCTATAATCAAATTGTTTATCTAATTAGCTCCAACTAAATTGTATTCTTCTTTTTTTTTCTTTTTTTATTAGACTGCTATTTTTTCTTCTTCTCCTCCTTTTTATTTATCTTTTTTTGTTATTGTTCATGGTTGTTGACTTGTTGTCACTACCATCAAAGCCATCTACTCCTCTTCTTCTCTCTTCTTTTTCATTAATTTTTTTAATCATCATTATGATTCTTGTCATATACTTAAATTTAAAATCTCTATATAATTATAGTATTTTTTATGTAATTTAAGCTATGTTATGAATTTTTTGATATTATCATTTTCAAGTTTTGATATTATTATGATTTAGATTCATTGTGATTCATATTTTTATGGTTGTTTTGAGTTTAACTTTTGTTGTCATTATTTTTAAATGTTGGTATTATTTTGTTTTAAATTTAGTATAATTTTTGTTATAGGCTTGATTTGAAATCTATATATAGTTATAGTGTTTTTTGTGCGATTAACCATATTGATGAGTTTTCTGGTGTCATTCTTTTTAAATTTTGATATTATAATGAGTTAGATTTAATATGATTCATGTTTTTTTACTTGTGTTGAGTTCTTTTTTTTGTCTTGTGTCACCGAACCATATTGATGAGTTTTCTGGTATCATCCTTTTTAAATTTCGATATTATAATGAGTTAGATTCAATATGATTCATATTTCTTTACTTGTATTGAGTTCTTTTTTTTCTCGTGCCACCATTTAAAATTTTGGTGTTATTTTGATTTAAATTCAAATTTAGTGTGATTCTTGTCGGGAGTTTGGTGTCTATATATAACATTATTGTCTTCTTTTTCCTTCTCCTTATCGTCATAAGAATAAAAAAAACCAATTAAAAAACAATAAATAGATAATACAGCAACTACATAGAAAAAAAAATTAATTAAAAAAAATACATAATACAGCAACTACATAAAGAGGAAGGAGGATGAACGCAAAGAAAAGGAAAAAATGTCAAAAAAGAGAAAAAACGTTTTCATGAAATTGATTTTTTAGACTTAATTGTCAAAAAACTTGAATATATAACATTAGTTAGATTTAGTCGTAAAAAAACTTAAATGTGTAATATAATTTTATAAAAAATAGATTTTTTTATTTTTTATAAAATATAATATCAGAAAATTAAAAAAATCAAGGAACCTATTTTGTGTGATTTGTGGCATCACGAGCCATTGTAATTTTTTCCCTAATTGGATTAGAGTACCAGTTTATAATAAGAGAAATTCTCCACATACAAACGTTTTTTTATACAAATCTTTACAAGTTATCTATATTAACGCGTTTCAAACTATTTTCATTGCACCTCCTTCTTCTTTTTGCTGCGCATTCTTCTTCCTTTTCCTCTTTCTCTTATTTTCTTTCGTTTCTGCCTTCTCTTTCTCCTTCTTCAACCGTTACTGCACGTTTTCACTGCACATTCTTTTTCTTCTTGCTGCCACGTTCTTCTTCCTCTTCTTCTTCTTCTTTTCTTTCGTTGCTTGTCTTCTTTTTCTCCTTCTTCATTTACGTGCTTTTCTCTCTGTTTTCTTTTTTCGTTATTCTCAATTTTCATTATTTTTTGACATCAACTCTGAAATCGTTTTTGAAGAAGAAGAAGCTGCAGAAGATGAGGAGGAGAAAGAGAAAGAGTTCTGAATTATGCATAAGATGTACTTCAACGAATTTTGGGTGTATTTCTTAAATCCTTTGGGTGTAGTTTTGTAATCCTTTGGGTGTATTTCTATAATCCTTTTGGTGTATTCTTATAATCGTTTGGATGAATTCCTGTAACCGTTTAGGTGTATTTCTGTAATCGTTTGGGTGTATTTCTGAAGTTCCATTATCTTCAAAATGATTTCAAAGCTTGATTTCAGAAACTATGAAAATCGAAAAAAAATGAAGCAAGAATACCAGTGATAAACGCAGGTAAAACAACGAATGAAAAGGCGAAGAGAATAACCAAAAGAAGAAGAAGAAGAAGAAGAAGAAGAAGAAGAAGAAGAGGAAACATGGAGGAAGAAGAGGAAGAGGAAGAGGAAGAGGAAGAGGAAGAGAAGAAGAGTTCATAGCGCTTTGAAAATAGGAAGCGGTTGAATAACGCATTAAAAGACCCGTATGTGTAGCAACTTGTAAGACTTGTAAGTCAAAAAGACTTGTATGTGTAGCAGGCCTCGTCATAGAGGTTTAATCGCTTATATATCGTTCGGATTTAAGTGAAAAATAAATAAAACTGGGATGATACACGGTTGAATTGAGTTTTTTTTTTGTTGGCACAACTGAATTTTCGTTGGATATTCGATTTATTAGGATCCACTTGTGGAAGGAATACTGAGTTGCGACGCAAAGACTCAACAGAAGATTAGATTCTACTGGAATTTTTGTCGTATTGTAATTAAAACATGGGGTTTAACCTAAACCAAATTCTGTAATGCTTAGAATTTTGATGTCCAAATTATCGAAATTGTTTTTTATAATAAGTTTTAAATATTAAAATATTTTTTATTTTTATATTTTTTAATTTAAAATATATAAACATATTAGCACACACCTTAACATAACAATAATTGACATGAGTCTTAGTTAATTAAATAGAATTTGAATTTTTTATATTTTAAATTTTATTTTAAAAAAATGTTATTTTTTATGATTTATTTGATATGTTAGACTAAAAAATATATAAGAAAAAAATTATATTTTATTCTTTAGAATAAAAATTCAAAGTTTAAAATTTTCAAATACGAGAGGTTAAGTTAGAGGGCAACTAAATGGTGCATAAAACCTGCAAGAAGTGCACTCCCACGTCCCATGGGCCTTATTGCTGTTAACCGAGTTCATGTTCATGCCAATTTGCCGATCAATGTTTTCGCAGCCCAATGTTCTTTCTTTCTTCTTTATTTTTATTTTTTTCCCCAAATCTTAACACTGCTAAAACGAGTAGTGCTCATTATAAAGTGCAGCAACTAGTAACATATAGATCAAAATCGTCACCAAATTATAATTCAAATAGTATAATTTTTTTATTTTTATCTAAAAATTTTGAATTTAAGTTTCATTCCTAACTTAAAAAAAATATAGATCAAAGTCATTTAGTCATAAATACCAAACAAAAAAAGTCGTTTAATCATATTAAAAGAATAACACTGCCAATAATAAGAGAGTAAAAATTTTAATTTTAATTTCCTTTTTGAAAAAGAGAGTAACTATCTTTTTTTTGGTGATTAGAGTAACAGTATCTTTGTTTCACTTAAAATGAATTTAGATATAAATGAGGTTTTTAATGCATTATTAATTCATAAAAGCCTCCAATCTATTATATTATTCTTTGAATTTTAGTTTGTATTTTTGTTAAAGGAGCCTTAATTTAACAATGGTCACAAATTTCATAGTAAAAAAGATCAAGTAAAATTAAATAAAAAATATATTAGTGATTATACATAAATATATTTTAAAAAGAGATCATTAAAAAAGAAGTTAATCAGTCTCACAAAATTAAATATTAAAAGTCAAAAAGGATATTTTTTTTCAAAAATCTCATAGTCATTTGAAAAAAAAAATATCATTTCCAAATAGTTTAGGTTATTGAGCACGTTCATGACTTTGGAGTAAAAAAAGATTCATTAATTTTGAATTCTTTAATGAGGTTTAGTTATGTCTTGTATCTTATTTATAGAATTCAAAAAATGTTTTTGAGAGTTTTTAAGATAAATAACTAAGATCAACATTCTAAGACGTTTGTATACTAAATACACATTTTTTATGTCTTGTACATTTTCTGGTTGTAGTAAATTACTTAGGAAAACATCCAAGTAGAAATTGAATAAATTATTAGGTTTTTGGGTATTATTGGGTTGGACCTTTTTTGGAATATAAGAATTAGTTTTAATAAAAAACCTAATATCTTAATATATAGCAATTTATGTTTTAAAATTTGATCTACTAAATCCTACATGAATATTATGTTCAAATCTAAATGTAGTAATTTTATATAAATAAAATTAGAATAAATTCTTATTAAAAGTTTTTTTTTTTAAATAAGAGAGAGTTCAACACAATAGAGTAGAGTAAAAAATAACAACAAAACAAATAACTAAATATAAAAAATAAAAGGAAAAGTATGAGAAACCAATGGAATATTTGTACAATGCGTACAATGGAGGTTTAGGGAGTATTAGAGATATAATAATTAGTGTTACCTTTTTTTCATCAGCTGAAGTTTTTGGGATGAGTGGTATCATGACATGGTATTAGAGCGCTAGATCCGAAAGGTTAAGAGTTTGATCATTGGTGAATCCCAAAATCAGTTTAAGTTTTTAGGAAGATGTTTATTATCCTTAGTACTCGGATGGTTATTCTAGATAGTATGAGGGATGTTCATTTTGTAACTCAATAGCCCATTGTACACATTGTATAAATAGTCCATTGTCTTCCTAGCAGGACTCAAAATAAAAATTAATTCTTTTGTCATCTGGGACATTGCCATTAACAACAAAAGGGATCATCAATGCTCCAATCCTTGTAGCTAAAAAATGATTTGTTAATAGTTAACCCCACACATGCCTCCTTATTCCTAAATATCCTCTCATTTTTTTCTAGCCATAGATTTCAAATAATCGCAAAGAATCTCGTCAATCACTTCTTACGCTCTTCTTTTTTTGTAAGAACTCCTATCCAACTTTCAAAATGATCCTTTAATATACTTGGAAAAGACCACAACTGTCCAAATTTAGATAGTCATGTGCACCACACCTGTCAAGTAAATTCACAACTAAGAAATAAATGGTGAATATATTCAACATCATTTTTTACATAGAACACATACATTATCCCCGTGAGTAATAATTTCAAGTCTACTCAATCTTTCCTTTGTATTCACTATGCCAACCAAGACAATAAGCAAACAACTCTACTCTTGGTGAAATCAAGCCTCTCTAAATTATTTTGGTGAAGCTATAACTTGTGACGTCCTCTAAAAGCGTTTCTGCCTGCAACACCTGTACAAATGAGTTAGTAGAAAATATCCTTTCTGTATCAAATTTTCAGACGACCTTATCCTCTCTAACATTTGATATCTTAAAAGGTCTTAATGTATCATGTAACTAATTTACTAATTCTAGCTCCTACTAGTATAACTCTCGCTTCTATTGAAAGTTTCATATCCACTCTAATCTATCCCAAAATCCACAATTCTCTATAATAGATTATCTTTGATTTGAAACTGAGAAAAATCTTGAAAATCGATCTTTCAACGAACCACCATATAGTCAAACATCCTCCCAGAATCAGGTCCTCCTTCCATCACATACCTCCATAGCCAATCCAATAACCATATTATCTCTCACATATTGTTCCTTAATCTGTAACTGAAAAATATCCTTCCATAAACCTCCTTTAGTAGGTAAAGTCTGATTGGATAACATCATATTTGGATTTATATTATTGCATGAGCAGTGTATCTTCTTCCATAATGGACACTCCTCTCTAGAAAAATGTCACCATCACTTAAACATAAGAGCTATGTTATGATCACTACATCCCCCACTTCCAATCCACTTAACTTTTTTGGAGCTTGCACTACTTTTCACCTAATCATCACCATGCCATTCCTAAGTAGTACACCGCCAAGCTATTTATTACTAATTTGATAAGAACCAACATGGCAGTTTTATTAAGAACCTTAGATTTTTATAAACTGAGCTTCTCCTTCACTTTGTCTACTATTGACTTCCAAGTCTTTACTAACTTTGGGTTAGCTCTTAGAGAGATTCTAAGATATTTAATTGGAAGATTAGCCTCCTTGCATCCCAACAAGCTGCACATACTCTGTATCCACTGTTGATCATAATTAATTGGGCTCAAGTTAGATTTATCAAAGTTAATACTCAACCCCAATATCAACTCAAAACACCGTAGGAGCCTCTTGTAATTCTTGATGATCTCCTCCTCAGGTGGGTAGAATAATATAGTGTCATCTGCAAACTCTATATATTATCCCTTCCAACTAATAGAGATGATATACGTTCATTTCTAATTGTCTCTCCCATAATTCTATGCAGCACATCAGCAACAAGAACAAACAAAAAAAAGAGATAGTGGATCCCCTTGTCTCAAACTCCTTTTCCATCTTAAAGGGTTTAGATGGTGAACAATTTATCAAAACAGACATAGAAGCTGGACTAATATACTCTTTAACCCACTGCCTCCATCTCAATCCAAAGTCCATCTTCTGTAACACGATGTCCACAAACATCCACTTGACTCTATCATAAGCCTTTTGGAAATCAAGTTTAACAATTACAACTTCCTTCTTTCTCATCTTAAACCACTACACTGTTTCACACGCAATAAGTCCCCCATCATGTATCTTCTGACCTTTAACAAACATACTCTGAGTCTCACCTACTAGACTTGGCATCACTGACCTTATTCTTTTAACCAAAACCTTCAAAATCACCTTATAAATGCAACCAACCATACTTATTGATCGAAAGTCTTTGATCTCTTTAGCTCCAACAAACTTAGGTGCCGACGCCATCCATGTAGTATTTGCATAAGAAGGTAATCTAGATGTCTGAAAGAAATCCATCACTGCTATCATAAATCTGAGCCAATCTCATCCCAACACTTTTTAATGAAGTTAATGTTGTACCCATCACTTTTTGGCGCCTTAGAAGATTCACAGTCCTACACCGTCTCTCTAATCTCTTCTGCTGATGGTATCACCTCCAAAGCTGCAGACACATCTTCATCAATTTGATTCACCAATCCATCTCTAAATTCCACCACATGAGATCTTTCCTATCGATACAATTCCTTATAAAACTCCCTGATAGCAATATTTATTTTATCTTGGTTTCTGACCAACCTTTCATTAATTATGAGCGCATCAATTCTATTGTTTCTCCTTCTTGCCGAGGCTATGATATGGAAGTGTCTAGTGTTTTTGTCCATGTCATTCGCATGCCCAGACATCGACATCTGTTTTCATTGTATTTCTTTTCGCATATATGATGTGTGAGCATTTTTTCTATATTTTTTTAGTGAATTTGCATCTAATTTATTGAGTTGAATAAAGAATTAATTATCTGTTAGCCAATATGGACGCTACTTTGAGTCTTTTGCAATTTTGTTTATTTTAGGTAGCATTCGGTTGGATTTGATAGAGTTTCTGTAGCACAAGAATCAAAGAAGATGACAGTGAGGAGCGACGCGTACGCGTGACTGTCGCGTACGCATGATTTGGAGCTTTTCATGGCGACGCGTGCGCGTGACTGACGGTACGCGTGATTTGAAGATTTGCACAGCGACGCGTTCGCGTGACTTGCGAAAAAGACCATCGACGCGTACACGTAACTGACGCGTACGCGTGACATGCGCCACGTGCAGAAAACGCAGAAAACGCTGGGGGTGATTTCTGGGCCCCATTTTAGCACCCAAGTTAGGCACGGATCCAGTGAAGCCAAGTGGTCCCCACGTTACAAGATGCGGAGTAGTTAGTTAATTCTGATTTAAATTCAAATTTGATTTTAAAAGAGGAAAAGATATTATCTTAATTTTAGATATTAGATTTTAAATTAATTAGGATTAGTTATAAAAAGGATATACTTCTCTTCAATTAGAAAGCCCTGGGAGAACTTCCAATTCTATACAAATTTACATTCCGCATTCCATGAGCAACTAAACTTCCATTGTTAAGGTTAGAAGCTCTGTCTATTTTTATAGATTAATTTTATTGCTTTTTCTATTTTAATTCATGAATGGATTTATAATTTAAGAATTGTTTTCGCTCTTCATCTTATGAATTTGGGTGGAACGGAAGTATGACCCTATTTCTATTTGAGTTCTTGTAAAACTTGGAAAAGCTCTTTACTTGAACAACAGCTTGAGAACATATTCTCCTAAATTTTAATTATCTGGATTTAACGTGATACGTGACATATAATCCTTTTATTTTTGTATAATTAGAGTTTTGTGTCATATAAACTGGAATTTGATCATGCAGCTTCTAATTGGAATTAATTGACCAAGAAATTGGCAGTTAATGAATTTTAGAGAGACTATAAAGGTCTAAGGAATTAGGGTCTAGTCACATATAGTTTGTCATAAATTAAATCCTACATGATTAAAATAGTTAGTAAGAAAAGTTAATCCAGAAAAATAGATAACTCTGAAGTCTTAACTGTTTCTCCAATATTTTATTTTCAACTTATTTACTTGCGTGCCTGCCTTCTGATATTTTCAAATTTAAACCTTTTGAATATCTCAAAACCCTTTTCTGCTTGCCTAACTAAGCCAATCAATCAATCATTGTTGCTTGATCCATCAATCCTCGTCGGATCAACCCTTACTCACGTAAGGTATTACTTAGTACGATCCGGTGCACTTGCCGGTTAGTCTGTGGTTGTAAAAACACCGCACCAATATAACATCTCTCACAACACCTCACCAACGCCTTTCTTCCTGCCTCTACCATTCCATCATAAACCCCATTGCTCACCATATCATCTATCTTCTTAATCTCTTTCTCAAACATTCTTATTTTTTTATTCATGTCACCAAATTTGTCCCTATGCCACCTTTTCAAAGGAACCGCAAGAGCCTTCAATTTATTATTAAATTGCACATTCCCTAAACCTCTCCATTCTTCTTTACTATGCTAAGAAAACCCTCATTGGTAAACCAAGAGTCTAGACTCCGAGAAGGTCTTGGGCCGCTAACCCACTTAGTATCTTCCACTATTATCGGACAATGATCTAGCAATCTACGAGGTCCACCTTTCAGTTTAATCTCTGGAAACTTCTCAACCCATTTCACACTAACTATAACTCTATCAATACAGCTACAAGATCGACCTCTGAACCAAGTAAACTTGCGATCATTGAAAATCTACTAGTTGCATATCTTGCACCCAATTCTTGAAGTCTTCCGCAAATGCAGTTAAGTTTATTGTCCCTTTTTTCTCCTCAACCAACACAATCTCATTAAAATCTCCTATGTAGCACAAAGAAATCTAACATAAACCTGCTAGTTAGCTCAGCTCCTTCCACAGTCTCACACAACAAGCTTCTCATATCTTGTATGAGCATCGTATACCAAACAAAAAGCACAATTGAAATTACCTTTTAACAATATACCTTCAACACACAACCACTTCTCTCCTTTGTAACAATTACTCATTTTAAACATCAATTCATCCCATATTAACAATAAACCACCAGATGCCCCTCGAACCCAACATATTCTCAACTTGCATGATTAACTCCCCAAATCTGTGTTATGTCAAACTTTGTTATTACTTGCTTTTTAGTCTCAATCAACCTTAACATATTCACTCTATGTTTTTTTAAGGTCCTTCACCATATTTAATTTACCATTATCCATCAACCCCCTAATATTTTAAGAGCTAAAAATTATTTTAAAAATTTTATTACACACCTTATGGTTTTTGGGCTTGCCTCTTCTTGCTTTTTCCTTTTGCTTTGCCTCTCATCTTTTTCTAACAATTTTCTTATTTTGTGCTTATAGAATTACCATAATATCATCTTTCTCATTGTACATCATTGCAATTGACTCCACTGTTAAGTTTCATGTTTTTCTATTTTCAAGCATCTGCTCTTCCAATACTAATTTTTGATCATCTTTGTTTGTCTGTCTCCCAGCATCTATATAGCACCATCAACGGCCACACCTTTCCTCCCACCATCATCTTCATCATACTTCGAAACCACCTTATCCCCATGAGCTACATTTATATCATCCCAACTTCTTTCTTCACCGACCTTACCCCTTTTTCCTGAATCTGCTCCACTATCGGCATCATCAACATTAGCCCCAACATCAGCTACATCGTTGTCCCCATTATTATTGTGGAAGGTGTTCATTAACTCCAACCTCATCAATGGTTGTACCTCCATGCCACCGTGTCTAGAGCCATCTTCTACTCGTGGAGCCAGCTAAACGCAAGGTGTAAGGTCTGCAGACCCATTGCTGTCACTACTACCCTGTCAGCCTTCACTGGCGTTGTGGTGAAACACTCCCTAGATGTGTTCAACGTCGCCTCTTTCAAGTGTAATTAGAGCTCCCAAGTTGTGGCTCAACCAAAATCCTTTCGTCTAAGTGTTACTCGTCCGACCTGACTCCAAATCTCTCGACCCATCTCCTTGGCGTGACCCATCATCCCCAGTCCAAGTTGTTGATGAGCTTGGGCCAATCGAATAGCCCTTCCCCTTTTTTGGTCCATTTATCTTAGTGGGCTTTGCACAAACACCCTTTAATTTCATATTATTATTCCTTATGCCCCCAACTTTCAGCCTATCATGCCACTATAATCCTTAGTCACCGTTTTTTCAGAGTTTGCCTCATTACTCATAAAATCATATCCCAAAGAATTAGCTTTATCTTCAATACTTACAGAACCTGAATGATACGTTACATAATTTTTATTATTTTGTTTTGAATGCTCATTAATCCACTCATTCAAAATTGATTCTGGTATTACGATTCTATCTTTCTCCTCTCCCACCTCCCTTGGCATTTGTACCACCACTTTTGTCGCCTGATCTCTATAGTCTTCCAGTGTGATTGTCTGTGCATTCCTTATATCCATAGTTGTTTATGGATAGGCCCGGCTTCAACATCTGTTTTTAAGTTACAACTCAAGCCATATGTATCACGACCAACCTCATTCACCAGGACATCAAAGACACTCGTGCCTAATATAATATGGACCCATTAATTAATCACATCCATGACACAAGTATCAATTTGCACGCGTCCAACACTGAATAATAGCACGATTCCGTCACTTTATCGCATCTAACTACTTTTCCTCATTGACTTCCTATCGTTCTGAAAGTATCCACTGATCAAGCATGCAGCGGAACCCCAAAGCATTCTAACAACACTCTCCTAGTTTCACTTTACTCCACCTCATCCTATCTCCATACACTATGGAAGAATTGTAAGAGACTATTCACTCTACAAGTGTAAGCCTCTTCTACATGCAACATATTATCAAAATTCATAAGGGCTTTATATACTCCGAGCTCCCTAACCTGAAAAACTTGAGGTAGATTCTTTCCAATCATATCCTTCAAAGAGTTATAATCAATGACCTTCACTGTTCCGCCCATTAAACTCCTTTGTAGCCATTCCAGATTCTCCTTGGCCATTGATACTTCAACTTTTTTCGTCCATTAATTCCATGAGGATCTTCTTCGTTTGTTGCCTTCCTTGGTTCTTTGACATCCATCCCTGAGTTTCTCTGGTCCACTCCTCGTTTCGACTAGTCGTTTATAGCTTTCCAATTCGCCTCTACTTCTTGAACCCTTGTCCTTCCTTTCAATCTCATTCGGTTCATTTTCGCTGTAGCTTTCAACGCTCCTCTCTTTGTTGTATATCGTATGAATGCAAAAATGTATAAATTATCACTTTTTTGTTTTCGTGATAAATATATGTCATTTATATGTCCAATCTAATTGAACTGATAGAACCATTTCTTTTTCGATATGTCTTCTAAAAAATTGTTAACAAAGAGAAAGATTCGTTTTTCAATCGCTGTACTTTTTCCGAAAACCCTCAAATCCATCGTATTTGCGCTAGTTCTACCCCATCCTATATTTTTCATCCTCTTTCTTTCCCTCATGTCGCGTGAATTTTTTAGGACAATCTATTTTTTTTAAATAACTATATATGTAAAAAAACCTTTAATCTTATATATGTATATCTATAGTGAATTTGCATTTTGTAAGTATTTTTTTGTTGTCTATTGACTCTATTCACCAAAATTATTTTTCAAGTCTACTAACAATAAAAGGATTTAATTACCGAATACTCAACGAAGTTATAATAAAATTTGTTCTCAAAACAATNAGTAATAATTAAAAATTGACCCATGTTTATTAATTTTTACACGTTTTTACTCTTTTATTTTTATCTCAGATTCAAAGTGAGCCATTTGCTCTGGTAGGGTTTTGCCCTTCTTTCAACCACTATTGCGATTGTCTCTTCCTCTCCCTCTGCCGTCTCTTTCGTCCACTCATCTTTGCCGCGCAACCAGCTTCCCGGCCGCCGCGCAACCCTCTGTTCTATTAGGTGTCATTTTCACCGTATCTCTTGTATATGATATATTTGATTGCTTCTTTCCAAACTCAGATTCTATTTACTTTATTTTGTTTTATTGCTTTTTCTATGGCAATTTTTTTGTGAATTTGAATGAAGTTTAATTTCAATTTGTGCTTCATATATGTTAGAGGAAACTTTGTTTCAATTGTTTATCAGTGATTCCATTTTTTCTTCTATTTTTCTGGTTCACAAGTGTTGTTTCTTCTTATAATGGAACTATAATTTTATATTAAAACAATTCTGAGTGTATTGGTGTTATGAAAATGCATGTACGAGAAGGACCATAGAATTGTCCAGAATGCAAGATTAACATGATTGGCCAACAGTTGCAAAGGGAACACCACATTCCACTTGGATCTTGTACTATGAAGTTGAATGCAACAACTGAGATGATGCCAGTAACATAGCCCAGCTTCACTGATATTCACCCTTTTGCACCAACTGAACAGGCTCAAGTTTATCAGGTAGCTAGTTAGATGTTTAAATTGTTCTTTTTAGATTCTTATAAATGATCTTTGGCCTGAAAATATGGGAGAAAAGAGATTTTTTTTTAATTTTATTTTCTGTGTCTAAACAATAAAATTTGGTATCAGAAAATGTGCAACAATTTGGGTGACTTGCTGTATACCATCACTGGGTTTGACTCCTTCTCTTTGCAACCAAATGCTGGAGCTGCAGAAGAATATGTTGGGCTGATGGTTATTCGAGCATATCATTTGGTATTGGATCATTTTAAATATGTCCGCTTAACTTTTATGGAAAATATTTGCTATTGGAAAGGATTTTTTATCAATTTATGAGTTAATTTATGACTCTTCTGATTTACTTACATTCTAAAGCAGTATTTGACATATTTATTTAACATTGTATTTGATCATTTCATCCAATAGTTGATAACCTTCAGTTGTGCCATTGTCTCTTGCTATATATTTATAAGAGGTTGTGCCGGAAGATTTTAGGGCTTTCTTCTGCTATTGTTAAGAAATCTTTGTAAGAATAGCGTAGGAAGTAGAATTTAACAAAAACCACAGCTTCCTTTGATGCTGTACACTCTGATGTTACATTATACACTGCTTGATCGATGCACTTTTGGCATTTCTCTGGCATTATATCGGCATTGCACTGGAAGAGGCCATAGACGCTGCTGTTACCAGAAGAAACGACTTTGGTAATGTGGGATCCGGCAGAGTTAGTGGCATTGGAAGAAAGCCAAGATAAAAGAGTTTTGAGGTTGGTATGGTTGGTGCTGTTTAACTCAAAGGTGTTGTTTCCTGTGCAGTTAGAGATGTGGAAAATTGGTATCTGGTGTAGTTGTAGAAGAAGAACAAAACCATGTGATGGAGAGTAGCAGCAGAAACTGGAATAACAAAAACGAATTCTTTGTTCATAACGAAAAGCAATTAAGGAGCTCATATTATAGTGTAACTAGCAAGTGGAGTGCTATCTAACCTTTATTTTGATGATCACGCTCTCCAAATGCACATTCTTTATTATTTAGCCAACCTTTGTTGATTTCTTTTAGAAAGGGACTCTTTATATATTTGAAAAAATCCATTTGAGCATTCATTAAGTCGTCCCTTACTACTTATATTATTATATTTAGAGTAAGTAATAACTTCAAATATGGTGTGTAAATGGCTAAAGAGAGTTAAATAGATAGGTGTGTTATGTATGGAATATATGATAAAGGTGAAGTGTTAGAGTATTTTTATTAATCAGTCATGTTATATAGCTCCAAGTTGAACATCTAATTAGATCGATTTAAGTTATCAGGAGGATATTTTGTATATATTCTATCAAAAAAATAGACAATCAAACCTATTTTTTGATTCAATAGAAGTCCAAAGAGGTGATTAGAGTCTAAAATAATGATAGATATGTAAAAAGCAAATCCGATTATGCTTATTCCTAATCTTAAATGAAATGGAACAACGCAGATATGATAGATATGTAAAAAGCGAATCCGATTATGCCTATTCTTAATCTTAAATGAAACGGAACAACGCAGCCCACAGGATCTATTATATATAAACATAATTCTATTTAGATACGCTCAAATGACTGTCTTCTATATTGTCTAAATTTTACAAATAGAATTAAAAAAATTTTTATCCCTACTTTTTAAGCAAAAATCATAAGCACTATAAAATTTTCCAAAGATAATTAAATAGTAAAGTGTCTATATTTCTTTAAAAAACTTATCATGTCATTTATCTCGATAAGGTAATAAAGCAAAAGGAACAATTAAACATGTTCTACTTTATGCTACTTCATTTCATTGTCAGTGATTACTTAATAAGTAACATGCCATATTTTTTTTAACATAATTTAGCTGGCTTGTGGTCCGGATCTGGAATTATAAAAGAATATAGAAAGAAAAGAATGCAGCTGGAGTCATATTTAATTAGTGGGAGGTTGAAAATGCCAAGAGCTATCTTTGCATAACATAGGTTACACACGTCTCCATAAAATGGATATTTTTGCTGCTATAAATCTAATAGCATTAAACCTGTTTTAGTGGAATTGATTCATATTATTGAATTGCTTTCATACATGTATAATAGATTTCATCAAGAGCTTTCTTCAACATAGCAGAGATCCTGCCCTTCAACCTTAGACTTCATTATTCCGGTTCAATGAATAGAATTTCTTTCTACATAACTAAGCCTCAAATCATAAATTTCAGAATATTTTACAAAGTATGGTTTGTTTAGTAATATGTCTCAACATATAGAAAACTTTTACATTATAATATTACTTTAACTATCAACCTTTCTATAAAATATCTCAGAAATCACGTTACACCAACAGCAAAACAGTGATAAACAAACTGCAAACCTAACAGATAGAAAATGAGCTGCATATTGGTAAAAGAAGTTCACAAAGCTTTGCTATCTCCGGCTTCAGTAGAAGTATTAAGCACCTCTGTTGTTTCCTTATATATTCAGCATCACTACCTTGAGATTTTTCTGCCATTGGATAAAGCAAATAGATAGGGTCAGAAATGCATTAATGAGGAATAATTACAGTATAGGCAAAAGTCACATTGAGAATGATACCCCTTGTTGAGTTAAGAAATTAACTAAAATAATCAGTGATGACAAACATTATTTTTGGCAAAATAAATAATTAGAGTTGTTAAATTAATAAGTACACATTGCTAATTATTTATGCTATGTTGCAGGTCACACTTCACTTTTGGCAGCCCAAGTTGAATGAATAACAAAACAAGCTAATGGGCTGAATGGAAAGTGTGAATAAAGACAAGCCCAAGTCATTCATATCAAACAAAAGGGCATAGCAAGACACCGGGCCAAAAAGAGAAGAACCCGATCCAAGCTTGAAATTGTTTTCAATTTCCCACCATATTACTCCAACCAAGGCAACGTTCCTCTTCTCTCAAATCAGGTCATATCAAGACTTCAGAAAAGTAAGAAAGAGAAAGAGCTTCTTCCATAAGCCTTTAACCAAAGAAGCAAGAGAGAGAGAATTGAAGCTTGAAGCACAGAAGCTAAAACTGAAATCCCAAGCTAAATCAAGCTTAAGAAAGGTAAATCATATCATCTTGCATGCATCAGATCTTCACCCTTTCTCCCCTACTCTCTGCTCTATCCGAAAAGAAGAGCTCTTTGAAGAAGTTCAACTAACTGGACAGTGTAACCTAATCAAAGGTGCATTCCGCCAGTATGAAGAACTGAATCAGAGGCTTGCTAATCTGGTTTTTCGCATAGCACAGAGGTTGTTGATGAAGTCAATCTCCTTCATGTTTTACTGATTGTGATGTATTTTTCTAAGCTTATCTTTCTATAATTTCTTGAGAGAAAAGGCATTGTGAGAAAGCTTGAGAAAAAGCCAAGAGTTGAAAAAGGCTGAGAGATACACTTTAGAGAAAAGCCTAGAGTTATTTTCAGATTTCTATAGGTTGATTAAGTGTCTTGTATCTTGTGCCTGTTTGGTAACCCTTTCTTAGTTGGGATAGCACTAAGAGTGAATAGTTGAGTGTTAGCATAGCCAATGTCAAGTTAGGTTAGAACTTGAGTGTGAAATTGGTGTATGTAATACTGTTAACTATAGTGAAATTCTTCCATAGTTGTGGAGGAGATTGGATGTAGGTTGCATAGCACAAAGCAACCGAACCAGGATATATGCTGGTGTTAGCTTTTTCTTCTCTGTCATGTTCTGTTTTCTGATATTCATGAGACAAAAATAATTTGTCTCATAAATTTCCGCTGCTGAGTTCAAACAGAATCAGATTTGTAACTTTGCTTTAAAAGGGGTGAAAACAGCAAACCAAAGGAAGGCATAGATTCAACCCCCCTTCTCTAAGCCTACCACAACCTTCAATTGGTATCAGGAGCTAAGGTCTCAAGAATCAAGCTTAACCGCTTGGAGCAAAGATCCAATGGTGAACAACTTGGGCACAACCACAGTTGCCTACACCCTCACTGAAGGTCAGTCAAACAACCGACCACCTTTCTTCAACGGGAAGAACTATTCCTACTGGATTGACTACAACATATGGAAGATTGTCATGAGCGGTCCAAAGATCCCAACGAAAACAAGTGCTGATGGAGTGGTGACTCCAAAAGAAGAAGCTGAATGGAATGAAGATGATAAGAAGAAGATAGAGCTGAACGCTAAAGCAATCAACCTTCTTCACTGTGCTATCAGCTTTGAAGAGTACCGGAAGGTGTCTAGATGCAAGACAGCCAAAGAAATCTGGGAAAAACTCCAGGTTACACATGAAGGCACCAAACAAGTCAAAAAACGAGGATTGATATGCTGCGAAAAGAGTACGAGATGTTTAGCATGAAGGATGGAGAAAGCATTGATGAAGCATTTGAGAGATTCTCAATCATAATCAACAACCTTGATGCTATGGGTACAAACTATGCAGAACAAACCTTGGTGAGAAAACTCCTTAGAAGCCTCACAAAAGAGTAGGAAAACACTGCCACTGTCCTAACCGAAAGTAACAACATAAGTCCAATAACCTATGATGAGCTGAGAGGAAAACTCCTTGCCTATGAAGCCACACACACAAACACAGACTCAAAGAAAAAGGGAATAGCCCTTAAGTCACAAATAAAACCGAAAGAGAGTGAGTCAAGTGATGGTATTTCAGATGACGAGCTTTTGTTTTTTGCTA
>NC_029774.3:128414832-128415719 GCF_000817695.3 Arachis duranensis
AAGTATGATGGAGGTTTTGTGACCTTTGGAGATGATGGTAAAGGTAAAATCATTGCTGTTGGAAAAGTAGGTAATGAGTAATCTACTTTCATTGATGATGTACTTTTGGTATTTTGAGTATTAGCCAACTGTGTGATTTAGGATATTTAGTTGTTTTCAAAAGACTTGAATGTTGTGTTGTTAATGAAAAAACAAATGAAGTTATGTTTGTTGCCAAGCGTTTCAATAATATGTATGGACTTACTCTTGATGAACTAAAGGATCAAAATGTAGCTTGTCTTCACTCTAAAGAATCTGAAAAGTGGTTGTGGCACAAGAGACTGGGCCATGCAAGTATGTTTCAAATAAACAAACTTGTAAAGAAAGAGTTAGTAAGAGGTCTTCCTTTGATTAAGTTTGACAAAGACATCACTTGTGATGCTTGCCAAATGGGAAAACAAACAAAAAGTTCTTTTAAACCAAAGGAAGACATCTCTACTAAAAGACCACTTGAGTTGTTACACATTGATTTATTTGGTCCAACAAGAACTCAAAGCCTAGGTGGTAAACATTATGGTTTAGTAATTGTGGATGACTATACTAGGTTTGGTTGGGTTTTATTTGTTGCACACAAAAATGAAGCCTTTTCGGCCTTTGAACCTTTTTGCAAGAAAATTCAAAATGAAAAGGATTTGAAAATCTCTTCTATAAGAAGCGATCATGGAACTGAATTTGAAAATAATCTGTTTGAATCCTTCTGTGAGGAATTTGGAATATCTCACAATTTCTCTTGTCCAAGAACACCACAACAAAATGGTGTTGTGGAAAGAAGAAATAGAAGCATACAAGAGATGACAAGAGCCATGCTGTGTGAGAGTAATGTTCCAAAATTCCTTTGGGCTGAAGCG
>NC_029774.3:128416185-128417639 GCF_000817695.3 Arachis duranensis
AGAGACAATTCCATTTTGTCTCATGAATTTGAAGGAAATCCTGAAGCCAGCAACATCCAGAATCCATTAGTACCTGAATCTACCTCCAAGTCCACCAGACCTCGTGAAGGGAGATTCTTGAAGAACTATCCTGAGGAATTTGTTATTGGGGACATCTCTCATGGAGTTAGAACTCAGTCCTCAACTAAAAAGGGCAATGAAGAGACAAACATTGTCTTTCTCTCTCAAATGGAGCCTCAGAATGTCAAAGAAGCCCTTAGTGACCCCTCTTAGGTTAAAGCAATGGAGGATGAGCTTCTTAAATTTGAGAAGAACTAAGTGTGGACTTTGGTTCCAAGGCCAAGTGGAAAGAAAGTGACCGGCACCAAGTGGATATTTCGGAACAAGTTAGGAGAAGATGGTAGCATTGCAAGAAACAAGGCAAGGCTAGTGGCACAAGGATACGACCAAGAAGAAGGAATCGACTTTGATGAATCCTTTGCCCCTGTTGCCCGAATGGAAGCCATAAGACTTCTCTTAGCTTATGCTGCATTTTGTGGTTTTAAACTATACCAAATGGATGTGAAATGTGCATTTTTGAATGGTGTGATAGATAGAGAAGTTTATGTGGAGCAGCCTCCTGGTTTTGAAAATAAAGAGCATTCTAATCATGTTTTTAAATTGTCTAAAGCTCTCTATGGTTTAAGACAAGCTTCTAGAGCTTGGTATGAGAGACTTAGCTCTTTTCTTTTGAAAAATGGTTTTCAAAGAGGCACCACTGATACAACTCTGTTTATCAAGAATTCTAATGATTCTTTTATTCTAGACCAAATATATGTTGATGACATTATTTTTGGATCAGCAAATGAATCCCTTTGTTCTGAATTTGGAAAACTCATGACAAGTGAATTTGACATGAGTATGATGGGTGAACTTAATTTCTTTCTTGGGCTACAAATTAAACAAACTGAAAATGTTATTTTCATTCATCAAGAAAAGTATGCCAAGGAATTAGTTAAGAAATTTGGTCTTGAAAATGCCAAAACCATGGGAACTCCCATGCGCCCGAATTCTAAATTGGATAAGGGAGAAAATGAGAAAGATGTTGATGAGACTAGGTATAGAGGGATGATCGGTTCCCTTATGTACTTAACCTCCTCTAGACCCGACATTGTGCAAAGTGTTGGATTGTGTTCTAGGTTCTAATCCAAACCTAAAGAGTCACATCTTTCTGCAGTTAAAAGGATCATTAGATATGTTCATGGCACATCTAATTTTGGTCTTTGGTATCCTAAGATTGATGATTTTTCTGCAGTTGGTTATTGTGATGCAGATTTTGCCGGTGATAGAGTCGATAGAAGAAGCACATCAGGCTTATGTTGTTTTCTTGGAAAGTCCCTGAATGTTTGGTCTAGTAAGAAGCAGCCAACAGTGGCTTTATCCACTGTAGAGGCTGAGTATATAGCTGCTTCTTC
>NC_029774.3:128419484-128442905 GCF_000817695.3 Arachis duranensis
ATACATTTTCACATTAGTCTTGGAAGTACTCACAGAGCACATCCAAGAGCCTGTGCCATGGTGCATGCTTTTTGCCGATGATATCGTTCTTATGGGAGAGTCAAGGGAAGACTTAAATAAGAAGTTGGAGTTATGGAGAGAAGCTCTAGAAGTGTATGGTCTGTGCATAAGCCGTAGCAAGACGGAATATATGGAATGTAAGTTCAGTCTTAGAAGGGAAAACTCCAATATAGAGGTGAAAATTGGAGAGAACATCCTACGAAAAGTTACAAGTTTTAAGTATCTTGGGTGCATCATACAGGATAATGGATAGATTGAACAAGATGTAAATCATAGGATCCACGTAGGTTGGTCAAAATGGCAGAGTGCGTCTAGTTTTATACACGGCAAAAAAGTGCCTTTAAAACTTAAAGGTAAATTCTATTGCACCGCTATAAGACCGGCTATGCTTTATGGTACGGAGTGTTGGGCGGCTAAAGGAGAGCACGAACATAAGCTGAGTGTGGCAGAGATGAAGATGTTGAGATGGATGAGTGGTCACACGTGATTGGATAAAATAAGGAATGAAGATATAAGGGAGAGAGTTGGAGTAGCACCCATTGTGGAAAAGATGGTTGAATCGCGTCTCAGGTGGTTTGGACATGTGAGAAGAAGACCGATAGAACATCCAGTCAGGAGGGTGGATGAGATGGAAGATGGACAAAGGGCGAAAGGCAGAGGAAGACCTAAGAAGACCATCCATGAGGTGGTGAAACGAGATCTACATGTAAACGGTCTCTCTGTAGACATGATACATGACAGAGCACAATGGCGTCGTTTGATTCATGTAGCCGACCCCACTTAGTGGGATAAGGCTTTGTTGTTGTTGTTGTTGTTGAACAGGTATGAGACAATTTTGGGCAGATGATGAATGTTTCCTTCAAAATAGCGTGTTCTGGGCTCATAGCAAGTGAAAAATCAATCTGGGCCAACATCAATTCAGATCTGGGTAGTCCTATATGTTTCACTAATTCAAACCACATCTGGGCCCAATGTGAATGTTACATTCTTACTTGTGTGTTAAAGTTTTCATTAAAAGTTTGTTTATGGCCCGAACAAAGGTTTTGTTTTAATTTTTGACTTTGGTCCAAAATGAATTTCAATTTAATTCTGATTGCCATTCAAAATTTAAAATTAATTTCCTGTTTTATTTTTTAAAAAAAAAATCAAATAAGATCTTCTCTTTTATGAGGTCATGTCTTGTCAAGTCTTTTCAAATGATGATGCAGTTGCATGGTTTTGGAAAATTGCTTTTGGGTACGGTTACCAACACTCCCTCTCTTCCCTCCATAACTTCTCCTCAACCCTTCGGTTTCCTCCCTCTCACACCACTATCTCCCTTTCATCAAAAGCATCATTTTAACCAAAATGAGGAAGAAAGTCATTGCAAAAAGGGCTCCTCGTGAGAAGATTTACAAACTACCCACAAAGCCTTCCACTCGCTCTCAAGACCAAACCTTTACCCCTTCTCCTTCACCTCCTACCTCTCCTCCTCGCTGTGACCCCATGGCTCGAACCAAAAATACTCCAAGGTTCCCTGCCTCTGCCAAGCCAACGCCACCACCGAAAGTCACACCATCCAAGCCAGGTTCATCGAAACCAAGTTCATCCAAAGGAAAGTGGAGTTATTAAGTACCGTACTCTATGTCCATCTTTTCTGGCTGACTTACCTGATTTGAAAAAGAAAGGTTTTCCTTTTGTTGCAAACTTGGAATTTTTGGACTGGAATCACCTTTTTGACATCAAAAAACCTGTATATCCTCAGTTGGTCAAAGAATTTTATGCGAACATGACTTATCATGAAGGAAGTGTGCATTCTTATGTTAAGGGCAGAGACATCTTTTTAAATAATGAAACTGTCAGTGATGCATTGAAGTATACTGATGTTGGGCCTTGTGCTTACACTTCGGTTAAGTGGGATGAAGGTGTTGGAATTTCTTATCTTGATGCATTGGCTCACATTTGTGAACATGTTTCTTTAATTGATGGCATCACACCTACTCACAAAGCCCTGGAATATGAGCGTGCTCAGTTACACCGAATGGTCAACCACATTATACTTCCTCAAAGTGATTTATATCAAAGGGTTTTCTACACTGATACTCTTGTTTTATATGCCATTCTCACCAAAACTGAAATTTCATTTGCATATTTGATGGTTAGATACATGTTTGATTCTGTTAGAAGTGAAAAGGACAAAGCTCTTCCTTATGGCATGTTTCTAACTTGCATATTTGAGCATTTTGGTGTTGACTTGACCAATGAGAAATATGAAAATAGACATTCATACCTAAAGGGGGGTGGTTCAGTGAAACAGAACAAAGGACCCACTAGATCTGAAAGAGTCGTCCTAGATGATGAAGATGAGGACTGTGTCCCTGAGGATTCTCCTGCTCCTTCCACCGAGGGTACTTCCATTTCCACTGGGAAGAAATCCACTCGGCTAAATGTGGTCAAGGATGTAGCTCAAGAGTTTGTATCTCAATCAAATCACATGATTGCCATGAGCAAGGAACAAAGGAAGTTAGCTAGCAAGCATGAGAACTTTCTGAAGAAATCAAGGGATAGGGTGGCTGTGCTCATGACCTTCATTGATAACCTTAACAATGATGAAGACATTGCCACTGATGTTGAAGAGAGTGATGCCTCGGAAGATGGTTCTGATGCCTAAAATTTGTCTCATGAAGACTGCTGCTGCTGCTCTCGTTTTGTCTCATGAATTTTATTTATTCTGCATCTGTTGAACTTTTTTTATTTTTTGGATGACTGTAATAACTCTAAATACTGCTGCACTTTTGTTGGTTTAGTTAGAACTTTTGAACTACTATCTAACCTTTCCTTGCAGGATTTGCATTGATGTTTTTTGCTGACCCTTTGAGTTGTCCACCCTTGATGACAAAAGGGGGAGTAATGATGGGTATTTGTGATGTTGATGCAGTTTGTGATGTTGATGCAGCTACTAGTAGTTCTCTCGAATTTTTGTCTAATTGCTGCACTAAAATTAGATCTCACATGGGCTGATTATGTGATGTTGCTCATTTGATATCTCTTAGACAAGATAAATGTGTATAGCTCTTTATTGTGCTTTCTTTAAGTACAATGCATAAACAGGAACAAAGAGGAAAGCATAAATCCAGGGGGAGCTAATCTTGAAAAAGAAAGGGGGAGCAAAATAAAAGCATATGACAAAAATCAAAGGGAGTTTTCTAAACCTAACTCAAACTTATTTCCTTTTGATTATTGCTTAAATCATGTTTGTCATTAAGGGGGAGATCCAAGCTTGAAATTGTTTTCAATTTCCCACCATCTTTCTCCAACCAAGGCAACGTTCCTCTCCTCTCAAATCAGGTCATATCAAGACTTCAGAAAAGTAAGAAAGAGAAAGAGCTTCTTCCATAAGCCTTTAACCAAAGAAGCAAGAGAGAGAGAATTGAAGCTTGAAGCACAGAAGCTAAAACTGAAATCCCAAGCTAAATCAAGCTTAAGAAAGGTGAATCATATCATCTTGCATGCATCAGATCTTCATCCTTTCTTTCCTACTCTCTGCTCTATCCGAAAATGGCCTTGAAGGGAAATTTGTTCTCTGCCCTATTCTGCTGTGTATCTACGGTCTTAATCAAGACTTGGGGACCAAGTTGGTATTCAAGGGTTCAGATTTGGTTGATCATTGGAAAACAAGTTCGGTTACTTCTTCATGGCTTTCGGTCAAGTTATTTCGGTTACTCCTTCATGGCTTTCGGTCAAGTTGGAAAAGTCAGAAGGAAAGGTTCCACTTTGATGATTGAGAAGAAAAAGTGAGCTTGTGAGTTGGTGAAGCTCAAGGCTCAAGGTGTTGACCTTGGATGAAGAACCAAGGAACGTGCATGAAGATAAAAAGGAGCTTGCTGTTCATTCAGCAGCAAGGAGAGAAAACCAGTGAACCTGAAGTGTTTGTTCTGAGAAAGCTCTTTGAAGAAGTTCAACTAACTGGACAGTGTAACCTAATCAAAGGTGCATTCCGCCAGTATGAAGAACTGAATCAGAGGCTTGCTAATCTGGTTTTTCGCATAGCACAGAGGCTGTTGATGAAGTCAATCTCCTTCATGTTTTACTGATTGTGATGTATTTTTTTAAGCTTATCTTTCTGTAATTTCTTGAGAGAAAAGGCATTGTGAGAAAGCTTGAGAAAAAGCCAAGAGTTGAAAAAGGCTGAGAGATACACTTTAGAGAAAAGCCTAGAGTTATTTTCAGATTTCTATAGGTTGATTAAGTGTCTTGTATCTTGTGCCTGTTTGGTAACCCTTTCTTAGTTGGGATAGCAATAAGAGTGAATAGTTGAGTGTTAGCATAGCCAATGTCAAGTTAGGTTAGAACTTGAGTGTGAAATTGGTGTATGTAATACTGTTAACTATAGTGAAATTCTTCCATAGTTGTGGAGGAGACTGGATGTAGGTTGCATAGCACAAAGCAACCGAACCAGGATATATGCTGGTGTTAGCTTTTTCTTCTCTGTCATGTTCTGTTTTCTGATATTCATGAGACAAAAATAATTTGTCTCATAAATTTCCGCTGCTGAGTTCAAACAGAATCAGATTTGTAACTTTGCTTTAAAAGGGGTGAAAACAGCAAACCAAAGGAAGACATAGATTCAACCCCCCTTCTCTAAGCCTACCACAACCTTCACCCCTTTTTCCCAACAAAAAAAAGACACCCCGCTGCAAAACATCCTGCATTACACAAGATCTGGGGAAGGATTGCACCCCAAAGGGTGTAATGTAGGCAGCCTAATCTGATATAAGCATCAGTGGTTGGCTGATTCTAAAGCTTGAGTTCACGTGGAAACAACTTAACCGTTGTGAAAAAACTCCCTTAAAATTTTCTTTTAAAAAAAAACAAAATGAAAAACGCTTCACCTCGAAATAGTAAGGCAATATGGGTGCCACTTGAACCATAGGTGGCCAGAGACGAAAATAAGAGAAAGGGGTGGAGAGAAGGAGAGGGAGAAGGAATTCAAGCAACTTAACACAACCAGTTGAGCTATAATAGAATCAAAAGCTATCATAGAAACCTCAAGCTACAATACTGACGCTATTTTGTCACCCTCATTAAACTATGAAGGTCAACGTTATTGATAGCTTTACACCATCAACTCTAGGAGAAAGCTGATCAACGTTACTGACGAATTTCCTTTATCGCTTTGCACATCTGATAAAGAGATTCGCCTAAAATTCCAGCTCAATGGCACTCAGACACAAGAAAAATTCAACTACCCAAGAGCTATGTACACAGGCTACACATTTTCTTTTCACATACCACTATATCATCATTAATTTTAGTTCACCTAAAAGATTAATTTTATTTGCAAATTATCTTATGTATGATATCAAATGTGTTGTGAAGGGTCATCCCCTACAAGCAATACAATCTGTACATATAACTCAAGCTTAGGTTGTTTCTTATCAAAATCATACAAAGTAAATAAATATTCAGTTACATTGTATTCTATTTTTCATACCATGTGACACAATATTAAATAAATGCAGCTAAACTTTAAGATCAATCATTTATTAGATAATGAAAAATTTTAAGATCCATCATTTTTGTTTCTAATTTCTTCATTTTGGTAACTAACATTCACACCGCCCAAAACCAACATGTACAATAGCAAGAACAAAACCTTTTGCTAAAAATTGAATCAGCTACGCATGAACAATGTCTAAAGGCAACCATTTAATTTAGACTTTCTTTATGGTTTTATCTATAATTTTTATTTTTCTACGATTACCTGTCTGGATGCCCTTCATCTGATCTACTGCTCCTCTTAAAGATTCTACAAATCTTCTCATATAATCTAATCATTTAATTCTACCATCTTTCCGAAATAAATGGAACTCCAACTTTCTCTCTAATGCATTCATTGCCAGTCATATCATTCTCTGAATTAACATTCATCACAATTCTACAATTATGGCTTAATAAGGTCTTTGGTTCCTATATTTTCCTATATACATTCATTTTAGCCTATCACATTTTCATGACACCAATACACCTGGGGTGATGACTCAGAATTGTTTTAATATATAAGAAGAAAGAACACTTATGAACCCGAAAAATAGAAGAAAAATAGAATCACTGATAAATAATTGAAACAAAGTTTCCTCTAACATATATCAAACACAAATTGAAATTAAACTTCATTCAAATTCACAAAAAAATTGCCATGGAAAAGCAATAAAACAAAATAAAGTAAATAGAATCTGAGTTTGGAAAGAAGCAATCAAATATATCATATACAAGAGATACGGTGAAGATGGCACCTAATAGAACAGCGGGTTGCGCAGCGGCAGGGGAAGCTGGTTGCACGGCGAAGATGACGAACGAGAGAGACGGCAGAGGGAGAGGAAGAGACAATCGCAATAGTGGTTGAAAGAAGGACAAAATCCTACCAGAACAAATGGCTCACTTTGAATCTCAGATCAAAATAAAAGAGAAAAAACGTGTAAAAAAAAATTAATAAACATGGGGTCAATTTTTAATTATTACTTGTTTTAAAAATAAAAAATGGGGTTCAATTCATAATTATTTTTAGATGGGTTAATGATACTCCCATATGAAATATGGAGTAAGGAATCTGCGGCCCACATTTAATAGGTATTTTTTTAAGAAATTGATACTGAATTTAAATGTTAATAATGGAAAATAATTTTATTATATTTTATAACACTTAATATAAGAAAAATTTAAGGCACATTATAATTTATTATTTTTTGTTATTATTTTTAATTATTAATTTAATTTTTTTAATTTAATTAAATAATATATTTTAATTCATATTTTTAATATTAATAATTATTTAATAAAAAATAATAAATTATAATAATCTTCTTATTTGGTACAGATACAAATCATCTAAGTCAGAAGAAGTAGTGGTAATTGTTTCATAACTTTATTTCCCGAGAAGACAAAGTCATTGTAAAATGTTAAGAATTAGTATAAAATATTGAGGAATAATAATTAGTAATTTGTATGATAAATTGATATTTGAAAAGAGGTTTTTACTTATATACTGGATAGGAAGAAGAGAAGAATAAGAAAGGCGGCGGATGCGAGGCGAGGGGAAGAGATAGAAGAAGAATAAAGAAGAGGAAGTAGTCCCCATTCTCATATCCACAATTCACAAATTAGTTAGGCTTGGATGGTCAGTTTGGTCACTGTTAGCATAATACGCAGCTGAATAGCTATTACTGTTAGGTTAGGCTAGGCTGGATTGCCAATCCTATCTTTGTTTGTTCCTTGTACATTAGGATTGATGGCTTCTCAATCGGCGAATGTTTGGGTGCTGCTGGGGCTGGGTATCGCCGGCATCTTGCTTCTTACCAGGAAGCTCAAGCACACTGTCAGACAGGATTTGGGCGCTTTCATTCAGATTATGTTTTCATTCTCTCTCTCTCTCTCTCTCTCTCTCTCTCTCGACTTGACTTACATACTTGATTACTTACCAGATTTGACATAGAGGGACACGTCTCCACTTTCGGGCATCCTGATTGGGCACGCACCCATGAAGCTGCTTCTTCCACTTCTCCCGTAGTCTCCGCTCTCGTTGAAGGCGGTGCGACCTGCCTTGGTACCACTCTTGTCGATGACCTAGCATACGGGTTCGTAACGTTTCCTATTATTATGTTGCTTGTACTCTAAGTCTATGCGATTCATAACTCTAAGTCTATGCTTGGTACCACTCTTGTCGATGACTTAGCATACCACTCTTGGCCTTCCTGGGGTTATGAAATAGTAAACAACATGACATGCACTGCTGCACGGTATTGTGTGATTATAATTTCTTCCTAACATTACGCATTTGAGTGAAAACAAGTTGTTTTGGGCATCCTTATTTGCAGTATCAGTGGTGAAAATAAGCATTATGGAACGCCAACCAATCCTTCTGTGCCTGCTCGTGTACCGGGTGGATCCTCTAGTGGGGCTGCTGTGGCTGTTGCCGCCAATTTTGTGGATTTTTCATTGGGTGAGCATCTTAATGTCTTTTTCACTCCAATAGTTTTAGCATACATAGTATCTACTTCCATGACGTCAAGCAACTTTTCTGGGCACTTTTTTATTTTTGTGTGCCGGTGCCTTTGTTCCTTCTATAATATTATTTTTATGAAGGCTTGGTGCATCCCTTGCTCTTGTATTTGTTCTTAGAATCAAGAATAGGGTTTTCTTAGTTGCAGTCTAGATTCATGCAGAAAGTACTTCACAAAGATGTTTAAGACATTAAAGGTTCAGACATGGTTCATGTTTGGGCTATTTTGGATTGATGGGAGTTAAGGTGTGGAGTGCAATGGATTTTAAAGGAGTGGAGTTATTATTCTACTCCGTATGTTTTGATAGCAGTTAGTTGTGAAAAAGATGATAGAATCTTGACTAGTTGTTTGTTCAGGTAACTTGACGATCTATAAAAGCTCCAGCATGAGTAGAATGGGTAGCCCAGTAGAGAGAGGTAGAGGGTGTCCAAGAAAATATTGATAAATCCATTAAGAAGTAAGTGGATTGCCTATATACGTGGCTATGATAGGAATGGTGTTGTCATTTAGTTTCAGATAATTGATCCTATCTAGCCCTAAAAGGAGGTGTTGTTGTTACCGCCTTACAGCCACTCAGGATATTTTCAATTCAAAAGTGAAAGTGTATTCCTTCTATATTTGTTATTTTTGTTTAGTATTACAATATAAGTTTTGTATAATATTGACCAATGCTGATTTATTGCACCATATCTAACAGGTATTGATACTGTTGGTGGGGTGAGAGTGCCTGCTGGGTTTTGTGGCATTCTAGGATTTCGACCTTCATATGGTGCTGTTCCTCATGTGGGAATTATACCTATTTCAACAAGTCTAGATACTATTGGTATGAATGATCCAATTATATATTATGATCTGATCTTTGAGCATGTGTATATCGGTGGCTGTTACATCTATTTATTTATTTGGAATGATTAGTATACTTTCTTGGCTGAAAGATCAACCAGACGAGAAAATATATCTTATAATCACTTTTCATTTAAACCTCATGTTCATTTATTTGTTTTTAAAATTAGTAAATTCACTTGGTTGAAAGATCAAGCAGTGGAGAAAATAAATGTTCTATTAAGGTTACTTTTTGTTTAACTTTCTTGTATAGCTACTGTCATTGTTTTGGTTTATCAATATGGATCCTTTTATTATGTCGTTTCTGCATTTCTCTATTTCTTTTTAATTCTGAAATGCCCTTTACAGGTTTGTTTGCTAAGGATCCTCATATTTTGTGTCGTGTTGGCCATGTACTCTTACAAGCACCATTTGTAACTCACCGGAATCCCCGGCAGATAGTTGTAGCTGATGATTGTTTTCAGCATCTAAATGTTCCTCTTGAAAGGAGTTTGCAGGTGGTGATCAAAGCCACTGAGAAGCTTTTTGGAAGTATGTCCTGCAGGGTGTTTGCTCTTGTGTGTGTGTTGTTTTTAAGCTAAATTTTGTTGCTTATTAACTAACAGAACAATAACTTATAAACATTGGTTGTCTTAGGGCAAGTATTGAAGCACATAAATCTTGAGGACTATATAAGTGCTAAAGTTCCTAGCTTGAAGGAGCACTCTAACCAGAATACAAATGGTGAACTGAAATCTTCATTAAAATTACTTGCCAACATTGCTCAATTCCTACAAAGGTTAGTTGTTTTTTTGTGACGTGAAAATACTGTTATAATTTGTAACTTTTACGGTAAGCACTTGATTAACAAGAATAAGTTGCTTTTCAATGTCGTTTGAACTTTTCATTTTCATTTGGTGTGTATTAATCACATCTGTGGAAGTCGTCAGTTATATAGTGTGATTATTATCAACCTATTGTACAGGCATGAATTCAAACTTAAGCATGATGAATGGACGAACACAGTAAACCCCGATCTTCATCCAGCTGTCTCAGCACAATTACATGGAAAGTTTGAGGTATCCGATGCAGAGATAGAAAAGTCCAAATCTGTTAGAAGTGACATGCGTGCTGCTCTAAATATGCTTTTGAAGGTAATGATTGTATCCCTCTCTGTATCCAACTTTTGTCAAGTCCTAATTTAACATAAGTTTTCGAAGTGGATTTGATCTTTAATTTGGCTGCATCTCCAAGTCCACAGTCAAATTTATCTTCAAATTCTGTTGCTATCTTACAAATGCTTATAGTGCGAAAAAAAAAAGGTACCCGATGCACAAGCATCCCGCTTTCGCTATTCAGGGTTCGGGGGAATGCCTCTCCCAAAGGGAGTGCATAATAGTGTGTGATTGTTCAAAATTAAATTTTGCTGAATTTCCGCAAACTTAGGGAAAAAGGTCACTTAAAAAAACACAGATTGAGAACAGATACCATTCTAAACAAGTTACTGAATTTATAGTCCAGTCATACCAAAATCAAATTCATTTTTCTATAAAAAAGCAGTCTTGATATATTAAACATGATTGTGCCGAGTATAATTTGTTTTGATGCTTTTAAGGATGATGGAATTTTGGTGATCCCAACTGTAGCTGATCCTCCTCCAAAATTGGGTGGGAAGGAGATCCAGTCAGAGGATTATCAAAGCCGTGCATTTAGACTGCTTAGTATTGCTAGCTTGTCAGGTTGCTGTCAGGTAAAATTCTTCAGGTTTGGTTAATAAGTGCCCTTGGTGACTAGTGTACATGTTAAGGTTTCTAATGTAGAAATCTATAGTTGAAAACTAGAATGTTCCAAGTTTTCAAAGAATTTATATATAAAAAATATTTTAGAAGTTTCTATCATGAGTAACCTTAAGATGTGTTGGCACTTCCGCACTTGCCAGCAAAAACCCAAATTTTTACCATGCCAAGGGAAAAAAAATTCAAGTCATCATCTGGTGCTCTTTTTAGTCGCTTTTCTGACCATGCTATTCAACTTTTCTCTATATTCTGCTGTTTTATCCTTTCAGGTCACTATTCCACTAGGATTTTATGATAAGTGTCCTGTTTCAGTGTCCTTAATAGCTCGTCATGGTAATGATCTCTTTCTACTGGAGACTCTAGAAACCATGTATACAACTCTTCAAGAGCAGGCAGATGTTGCTTCCAAGGCTAAATCATCAAGAAATGTTGTCAGTAAGGAAGAGTCTGCTGAAATAGCAAAAGAGAAGGTATTGCTGTTATGTGAACAGAGGATATATTCAGTATTTGTTTCAATTATGGTTGTGTGATGTGATCTTTTATTTATAAATTAATGTAGTTTAGCATGCCTTTTTTTTTTTAAGTTTGTGGTGTGGTTCCTATATTGCGGTGTATTTTTTATGTGATGTTGATGCATTCATATGAATATTTACAACATTCATCTAGTACATATAAGATTCTCAGCTATGGTTAACATCTTTAAGTGTATACCTTCCTTCTCTTCTGCCTGTATCTTGTATGGAGCCATGGAGACAATTCTACTGCAATTAATTGATGAATTTCTGATCACCGTGCTCTTAGCATTTTTCCTGTAGCACAAACTTGGTTATCAATCCGCGGAATCTTCATGATGATGCTGTATGACAGAACTATTCAAACTGAAAAGTGAACTTTTGGTTCTCCATAAATGTTGAACTCAAACTTTGATGGGAATTTAGGTGTTAACCTTGTCTATTCAAACATGTCAAACCATAAATAGTCAGAAAAGCTGAACTATCATAAAATTATTTTATATTATCTGTGTAGGTCCTCTCATCACCATGGGTAACCTCAAAATATTCTTTGTAAGCCTTCAGTCCTTAAAGAAATATCTGCAATAACTTCTGCACTTAAATTTTTCAAAAGATTCTTTGTAAGCCTTAAGCCAATAAGGTGTATCTGCTATTATTTCTGTACTTGGATAAGTATATTTGATCATTGAACTGGTTGGTTTTCATAAGCAGCTCCTGGAGTTTTTATTGATCTCCTGATTCATTTTATCATTATTTCTCACTTTGTTCATGTTCTTCTCCTTAATCCCTCTTTTTTCCTCATCACTTAATGATTCAGGGAAACCAGGCCTACAAAGATAAGCAGTGGCAGAAAGCCATTGGGTTTTATTCAGAAGCTATCAAACTTAGTGGCAATAATGCAACATACTACAGTAATAGGGCTCAGGCTTATCTAGAACATGGGAGGTAGCTTCTCACTCTTGCTAATTTTCTTCTCAAAATTGTATTACAAACATTTTGATGTTCTTTTCTTGGCTTATCCAGTTATCTCCAAGCTGAGGCAGACTGTACAAAAGCAATTAACCTCGACAAAAAGGTGAGTGTTGTTTTCAGATAATGTTGAACTTGGAAGTGTATGATGTCATTGTGATTTGTGACTGATGATTTGTCGTCATAGATTATGCAAGAACTCGTAGACTTCTTGGCATATGCATGGATGACATTTTGTGGCAAAATAGAATAAGATTCTTTGTAATTCTGAAGATATTTACATTGTATATTGGGTGCATGCCATGGTTTACAAAATTTATCTACTTTGCTATGACACGAATAATTAAAAGCTTCGAGAAAGAGAGATTTAGTAGCTCTGCTTCTTCATCAGTTGATACTTGCAATGAATAATTGAGCATTGAGCATGATTATCAAGCAATTTGTTGGTAACATCCCTTCAATACCTTCATTTTACACAGAATGTAAAGGCCTATTTCCGTAGAGGCACAGCTCGAGAGATGCTAGGCTTCTACAAGGATGCAATTGATGGTAAGATATTTCCTCCTTCTAACATTTATGAGAACCTTGTCAATATCATTTCTTTCATCCCTTCTGACATTCATGGTAGATGTCCATTCTGGAGTATTATTTTACACATACATGTACATCATACATAAGATTGATCCCCAACCACTAGGTAGTAAATGGATTTAATTTGTTTTTATTTCTTTATTTATGTGCTTCGACTATACTTCCAAGTATTTCTTTTAATTTTGAGATGGGTTTTAAAACATTATGTTTTGCTGAAGATTGAACCGTTCCTATGCTTGAAATTCAATGTTTGTGGTGAAATTGCATTTGAATTGTCAAATTTGTTGTAGTATTAGACAATTACATGTGTGTATGTCTAAATAAGTTTCTTGTGTTAATCCTAATTACATGTCGATAACATTAAATTTATTCTGCAGATTTTAAATATGCCCTTGTGCTTGAGCCAACGAACAAAAGGGCAGCTGCAGCTGCTGAAAGGCTGAGGAAGCTATTCCAGTAGGCTTATGGCTGTGAAATTTGAACACAAGGTCGAAGAAGGACAAAAGAGAAGGGGTTGGGGACTTGGGGGTAGGGAGTAAGTGATCTTAATGGTCTTTGTAGGGATGGACAGTAATACCCCAGAACCATTTAGGCCTTGAAATGATTGATTGGTATGCGGTCCTAGTTGCAGTGCGATAATCACACAGGAGTAATTTGATATGTGGTTTCTTGCGGAAAAAATGATGATGATTCTTTTGTTGTTCACGGCAAAGGCTAATTATAGACGTTGAAACTTGAAACGTGTATTCTTAGGTGTTATTGACACAGTGACGTGTTATTTCTATTTGCTAGAAGGATCCCCAATTTTGACCACGGTTAATTTAGTTGTATTGTAATATAGTATCAGATATTAGTCAAGTAAGTTGGATGCTTTTTCCCAATCAATAATTCTATGTTGCTTATTGTGCATCTGCGCTTTTTTCCTTGGGTTGCATTTAGTTGGAACTAGGGGGGACCACGAGCAGTGGATACCTGATTACTTGTCCGAACCCGAATCGAACCAATTAAATTGGTTTTGGAACCAACGAGTAATTGGGTTTAACTCGAATCAAACCGATGGTTTTTGTTTGTGATTGGTTCGGGTATTAGTTTTGGGGGTGCGGAACCTGAACCAACCCGTGAACTCGATCATATATTAATTAAATAAAAAAATTGATGTTTAATTAAAAAATTTATAATTTCATTAGACAAAGATTATTCACTATTAATATGTTTAGATTTTAATGAGTTTAGTTTTTAATGTATTTAGTCTTTAACATGTTTAGATTATTTCTATTGATGTTATTGTTGAATTTTTAAGATAAAAATTTGGTTTTTTTATGAATTTCAAAGTTATCGGATTTCAAATTATCCGAACTTAATTGATTTGGTTTGGTTTGGGTATATATACAAAAAAATATAAATCTGAATCAAATCGAACCAATTACATTTTAATCGGTTTGGTTTTAATTTTATCTTGAATCCGAATCAAACTGACCCATGCTCAGGCTTAGTTGGAACTTGGGACTTGGGAAGTTAATGGGTGAAAATTTTAGGTAGCTTTTGGTGGAGAGACTGAGGCTAAGAGACAGGGATTGAAACAAATCTCAGTATTCTGTTTGGTGCAAATGGAAGATAGGAATTGAAACAAGAATGAAACTCTAATTTAATTTGCACAAAGGGTAAAATTGAAATTAATTAATTGAAATGAAAATATTTTACGTATAAAATGTTATTAAAGTTTCAATCTCCATCTCTAAAAATTTCAGTCTCCTGTGTCCCTACTTTTTAGAGGTACTGAAATACTGAAATTTTAGAGACAGAGACAGAAATTTTAGTACTAGTCTCTGAACTAACAAACACGATACTAAGTCTCAGTCTCTCAGTCAGTACCTGAAAACAAACGCTACCTTAATGAATGAACTTTAAGTGTATTGTTACGTAATAGAAATCTGGAACATCAATGGCAGATTTCAACAAGGTCAGTAAGACGGTAACCTCACTGGGATTAGAAAGATGCCCGTGTTCCAGAATAT
The DNA here is from genome assembly GCF_000817695.3 of Arachis duranensis. NCBI lineage: Eukaryota > Viridiplantae > Streptophyta > Magnoliopsida > Fabales > Fabaceae > Arachis > Arachis duranensis. The sequence goes on from NC_029774.3 coordinate 128,434,289, forward strand.
ATTCGTATGGAAACATTTACACAAGAGAGAAAGAACTTGGAGATCGTCATCTCGTCTTAAGCTAACGTTTGCTTGGACGATCGACAAACAAAATCATCGTCTCAATCAAATGCTAGAAGCTCATCCAGCTGTTCGTCTGTCCAATGCGGAATTGTATTTTGTGGATTTGAGATCACTCTTTGTCCTTCTAAGTGGTTTTTTACCTCGGTTTCTACACCAGCAGATATATGAATCGAATTTTTTGTTAAAGAACCACCGTCTCGAGCACTGCATGCTAGGTTTAGATTGTCTCCTTCAGCTGATTTAGGTGGATTGTGCTGGCCGTTCAACTCAGTTTGGAGCCCATCACCACAGGTTACTTCTTCAGGTCGAACATTATCCTGTTTAAATGATAAGTTCTCTCTTTCGAAAACAGATTTTTGGTTTCTGTTGTTTCCATCATCAGAGTGACAGCTTGGTACAACTAAATCTTCTCCCATTTGTTTGTGAATATCTACTCCTTCTATAAACTTTGAGCCTAAGCTGAGGTTAGTCATGATTCCTTCAGTTCTTTCCTGTGGCAGAGCAAATGTATTGTCCATCATCCGTGACTCTTCATGTCTTTCTTCTGTAAGAAACCTTGAATCTAACCTATTACCAATCAAGATTCCTTCAGTTCTTTCTGGTGGTAGAGAGAATGTCTCAGCAGGCATCCTTGACTTTTCATGCCCTTCTCTTGCAACGAGCCTTGATTCTATTCTGTGATCTTCAGTTCTTTCCTTCTCTGACAGAGAGAATGTATTGCCCAGCGTCCTTGGTTCTTCATGCCTTTCTGTGGCAAAAGGCAGACAACAAATGAGCAGATATGGATTTTCTAAGACCTCAATCTTGTCAGTTAGCCATTGAAGTGAGGGGGAATCACCACTTCCGAAGGCAAAGAAGGACCAAATTAAGGAACTTGAGCTATATCACTGACATATATAAACATTAAGTAAATACCCATATCTGGTGTAGTCTGCCTCGCTGAGATAGAAGGATGAATTTGTCCTGATAGAACTCCGTTGTCATTGCAGAAAATCTGTATAGCATAAACAAACAGAAGCAACATGTAGTCATATAAATGACCTCATTCTTCAAGGAAAAAGGAATGAGTCTGGATCCAATTATCACAATCTAGTGAGTAGTGACATAACTGATTAGTTTCTTTACTCATGAAGCCAATCCATCAACATTCCGCACTAACGGAATGATATGTTGGGAGGTAAAAGTTTAATGGAGGAGATCGATAGATAAATTTAGAAATCAAACTCACCCATGAAAATTTCAACCTCATTTTTTAAGTTCCAAACTAACTAACTCTTAGTTAAGGTACGAGTGTAAATATGGAGGTTAGACTTTTGTAGATTAGCTTTGCTATATAACTATACTTACAAGTCCAAATCCCAAGTCCCAATACCCTAAACCCAATCCATGAAATTTTCTACCCTTATATGACACATATATGAGAGAAATTTGGCTCAACTCAACGGTTGATATGTGCTGAGAAATGGAAAACCCATGTTTCTACTTACAGAGAATAAGGGATAAAAAGCTGAGGTCAAAACATAGATGATCCCATACCTTGAGTATGTTACGCAATGTTATGTTGAGATAACAAGTCGAGCGAGTGGGAGCAAATACAGCCACCTGAATTGGGGAAGGTTTTCACGCAAGCAAGGAAGCAAAAAAAGTAAAAAAAGATCAATACAAATCATGAACCAGAAACGAACTCAACATGTGTAGGATGCAGAGAGCCAAGCAAAGAAATTGACCTTTTGGAGGACTACAACTGAACCAACAGTTATATCCTTCCCATATTCACTGTGGGAGAAGGTTTTATGGTGAACACTGGCACTAATTGTTCCCGTAGGGTCCTGAAATCAAAATTTAGAGACTCAGATATGAGTAGGTAAAGCATGAGTTTAGTTTACGAGAGAGTAGGGGCAAAACCTTGAGGGTGACCATCATGTCTCCAAAACCATTGGGAGTGCACGATTTGATAACAGCTACGACCAAAGGCACTCTCACGACATTTAGATGCTTCTTGATTGAGTTCAAAGGCGTCACAGAATCACTCTCTCTGTCCAGGGAACGAAGGAAATGGAAGGCGGAAAGCCACGCATTCGTGGTGAAATCGTGATCGCTTTCGTGGCCGTTTTGGACGACGCGGCGAATGAATTCTTGTGTGGGAAGAAGGGGCTCTTCAAGGGGAGCTCGGGATCTCCGGTGCATCATGGCGGCCTGAACGGCACCGGCAGGACCCGGAATGAGCGGTGGCGGTGGCGATGCAGAGTCGGCGTCGATTAGGGTTTGGGATTGGGATTGGTGTTGGATGGAATTGGAATCGGAATCGGAATTGGAATGGGAGTGGAATCGCTTGCAAGGGCGGAGAAAGGATGAGAGATCAGAGTCGTCGACGTCAAGCTCTGCCCATGGTTCCAACTCCATTCTGCACTGACTATGTACAGCGCCAAACAGAAAATTGGTTAACGCGGGAAGCTCCAGTCTTGTGGCTGTGGTGCCTGCCAATGGGCTCTTGGGCTTGGATTCAAATATTTTTGGGCTTGAAGGGCTAAGATCTTCGCCATTGTCTGCCTTTTTTACCTTTAGGCTTTCAGCATACCTTTAAATTGTTGATACTCAAGTGCAATCGACTTCATGTAAAATTGATATTTAAGAGTCGTTAGATAATTTGACTGATTTAACTAAATTTTTATCTAATGATTCTCAGATATCAACTTCACCTGAGTTTTCACCTAAATTGTTATTTCTAGCTCTTCTTTTATCATTTTTTTTAACATGAATTATATTTTAAAAAATAATGCAAATTCACGCACAATTACTTTTATGTGAAGTTGTTAATTAAAAATTTTTAGATAACAATTAAGTCAAATATATCAAATTATTTAATATTTCTCAATTAACAACTTCACATGAAAATAACTACACTAAAAAATTGTTATTCACATATTTGATTAAAGGACCCCGACCCAACACTATAGTCAAGACTTAAGTAAGACAAAAAGGCCCAACTCAAATATTGGCCTTCACCACCTACCCGACCTCATCGAAAGAGGTCGGACTTGACATGAGCTGACAGATAACACTTATTAAAATAAGTAACTGCCTCTAAAATTTTTTATCCACTTTCAGAAGCAATATTCCAACAATCCTAAGATAAATGGACGGTTATCCACCTTCAGAAGTGGAACTACTCCAACGGTAGTTATTGGATCACCACTATAATACACTGACACACTCAGATAAACAAAGTTTCAATACATTCCAAACCTGCTTACCCTTTACTAATTTAAGCATCGGAGTGTCTTTGCAGGTACTATCCTCCATTTTTTCAATCACACAATTCAGATGGCGACTCCTGAACATACACAAGTTGGAGACCCCTCCACTGACGTTTTGACCAATCCTTTAAGCCCAATTCACCAATCTCAAGTTACTTACGTAACAAGTTTGCTGTGAATAATTCTAAAAATACTATTCAAAAATATATATGAGGTGGGGGAGGGAGGGGATACATATAACATATAGGAAAAAAATATTTGTACTATGCTCTTATTTTAAATATATATTATTAATAATTTGTTAAATTTATATAAGAATAAACTATCATTTTTACACATGAAAGTTGAAAACGTTGACACATCAATTCATAGAAAAAGAAAATTACTATTTGTATCTATAAAATATGGGTTATGCACAATAAAATTATCTAAACATTAAAAAATTATTAAAAAAATTCTAAATTACTCTTATCATCATCATTTTCAATTTTTCATTGAATTCAGAACAGAATGCTACCACCTAATACTCCTATAATAATCAATTGTCAAACTCAAACAGGTTATGTGAGAAATGGAATGAATTGAGCAATCCTCACCTTAGTTAAACATTGAGTTCAATGACCACCACCTCATTTTTTTCATCATTATCACCACCACAACCACCACTATACCTCTATCATCATCTTCTTCACATAAAGCAACAACAACAACAGTAAAAGCAAAGAGAAAAAAATAAAGAAGACAATGACAGATTCACGTAAGAAGGAAATGCTATGAATTGAGAAGGGAGAAATTTGTAGTTGCGGTGTGATTTCAAACAGTAGAAGAGACACCACAATTTTAAAGATAGCACTTCCGTAAGTCATTTTCACCTCTCTCAACTTTTTCTTTGTCACTTTCGTAGCCCAACTCATCCATGTTCTTCATTGCCGTGGATTTTCTATTTTTATTTTCTTTCACTTTCTATAACTCAATCAATACAAAATGAAAGGAGAAAGAGAGAGAGAAAGAGAGACTCTAGCGACGACAACAAACTCAGAAAATGAAAGGAGAAAGAGAAGATGGATTAATGGTGGTGGTAGTGGTAAGGTGATGAGTAGATGAGAATGATTAATGATAAAAATAATTTAAAAATTTTATGTAATTTTTTAGTGTTTTGATAATTTTATTATATAAAACTCATATTTTATAGATACTAATGGTAATTTTTTTTATAAGTAGATATGTTAACATTTTTAACTTTCGTAAATAAAAATAGTAGTTTATTTTTTATATAAATTATATATTATTAAAATTTCTTTTGACCGTATTTGTCTAAGTTACTAATCATAAGTAGGTTTAAGATTTGTTAGATTTCTCGAAAAGACATCTTGCTATGTTTATATTTTTATAATAAATATCATTTTGACATCGGTGTTTTTTCAATAATTAAATATATTTCTTTATTTTATTAATTAAAAATTTTAAATACATAGTTAATTAGTAAAAATTGTATTTTTATACAAATATTAAAAGTATTTAGTATATGAGTATAGTATTTTTTTTTTTAATATCGATCACATAATATATTCTATTCTGTACATAATTTTCTACCATTCTATTTTAGCATTTGGCAACTTAATCTACACAATCAGCATCAAAAGAAATAACTAAAACGTTTCAAACAATATAGGGATAAGTATGATTTTGGTCTCCAATATAGGGGCTGAAAATTTATTTCGTCCCTCGCCTTTTTTCCGCTTCAAAATAGTTCCCAAGATTTCAGTTTATTGTAAAATGGTCCTTCGGACAAAAATACCCCTCCCTCCCTCAACCAGAAACAGAAGCTGAATCGCAAATGCAGGCAGAGGACCCTTTCCCTTCTCCCTATTCCCGAAACAACACCCCCTCCCGCTTCTCTTTCTCCCCCCTCCCCCGTCTCGGCAGCGCTGTGTTTTCTCCCACCACCACCACCACCACATCATCATCATCATCATCAGAACAGCACCTAAACCACCAGAACAGAACCACCACTACCATCAGAACCTACCACCACCACATTATCATCATGGTCATCATCATCATCATCATTATCATCATCATCATAAATTCACAACAATATTCCACAACAAATTTCAACTATAACAATATTCCACAACAAATTTAAAAAAAATTCAAAATTTTCACAAACAAATCAAGTTCACAGGAGAAGAAGAAAGAAGAAGAAGAAGAATTGGTGGTGCGGTGGTGCGGCGGAAGAAGAAGAAGAAGAAGAAGGTGGTAGTGCGGTGCGGTGGTGCAGCGGGAATGCAGTGCGGTGGTGCGGCAGAACGGCCTTCTTCTCCCCTCCCCCTTCGTATCCCTTTCTTTCTTCTTTTTATTTTTTAATTTATTTTATATTTATTTTATTTTATAATTTTTTTAATGAAAGATAATTTGGTAATAAAAAAAATAAAATTGGTAAAAAAAATAATTTTAAAACAATTTAAAACCTTGGGGACCATTTTAGAACGAAAAAAAGGCTTAAGACAAAATAAATTTTCAATCGCTACGTTGGGATCAAAATCATACTTATCCCAACAATATAACACTAGAGAGTAGAGACCTCTGCTCTTATTCTTTTTGTATTCAAAGTTTCAAACAACAAAAGACACGTTCTTTTTCTAACACTCAGTCAAGACTTGACTTTGGATTGTTGGTTTTATTTTTTTTAATGTTTTGAAATTCATTATTGATGTCATGACCCATGATTGAGAAAAATGTTAAATTTCAGTATTTTTCTTTTATACTTATTCAAACTAATATTGTTAAATCAATTATGATAGGTGTGTATTAAAAATTAATCATCATTTTTCGTTGTTAGACCACACATTATTACAAATATATATAAAAATATATGATAATTAATTTTTAGTGTAGACATAATATTTTTGTTGTTTGGCTACAATCTACAGATGTAATTTTTATGAATAAATCCATTGTGTAATTTTATACATAAAATTAATTTATAAAAATGGATACTTCATTTTCCTTTCCTAATCATCACACACATTCTTTGATGAATATTAAGAGAGTAATACTTTCAATATAAATAAAAAAAATTACTAGTGTTGATTTAAATATAAAATAAAAAATATTTATCACTTAAGATAACAGAAAATAAAGGAAATTAACAGACGTTAATTTTTTCCATCCTAGGATATATCCACAATTTTTCTTTGGTTGATTTTCAATTTCTTTTTTTCAACAGAGTAAAATAGGTAAACGCTTATCCGTACAAATTGGGGATTACTGGATTAGGGGTTGAGACTTGAGAGCGAGGCGAAGAGCGTGAATGAGGGAATCGGATGTTCCGCTCCTTCCTCTCCAAAACACACATACCCACATATCCGCCCCCTCCCCTCCTCCTATCTTTCCTCCTCATTATTAATATTATTAATTATTAAATTATCATTGCATATATCCCTCGTAACGAACTCTCTCTCCCCCTCCCTCAGGACAGGGTTTCACTTTCACACAACTACCGCTATTCCTTGGCAACATCCTAACAGAATTCTGGTAGGCCCTATATTATTAGTTAGTATTATTATGATTTTCAACTCTGTTTGCTTATATTTATTTATGCTGTTCGTTGCACAAAATAGATATTAAAAAAGGACGGAGAGGGAGCAGCTAGGAGATTATTATTATTATTATTATTATTGTGATCAACATCAGCGCCAAATTAGAGAGTCCTGCAGGGAGAAAAGTGAATAATCATGATGAATGACCTGATGGGGCTTCTTAGGATTCACATCAAGCGTGGTGTGAATCTGGCGGTTCGTGATGTGAATACCAGTGACCCATACTGCGTGGTTAGGATGGGGAAGCAGAAACTCAAGACACGTGTCATAAAAAAGGATGTTAACCCGGAGTGGGATGAAGAGCTTACCCTTTCCGTACAAGATCCCAGCGTTCCGTTCACGCTGACTGTGTATGACCATGACACGTTCACGAAAGACGACCCCATGGGGGATGCCGAGTGTGACATACACCCCTTCATAGAAGCATTGAAGATGAACACTGAAGGCCTCCCAACGGGCACCATAATCACCCGAATACAGCCTGGCAGGCAAAACTGCCTTGCTGAGGAGAGCCGTATTACTCTCGTCGACGGCAAAATTGTCCAAGACATTGTCCTTAGATTGCGACACGTCGAATGTGGTGAGGTTGAACTCCAGTTGCAATGGATAAATATTCCTGGATCTGTCATGTGACGCCTTTTTTCTTTTTCTTTTTCTTTTTTTTTTTAATCTCATCACATGCATATGCATGCAGCATGCTTTATTAATTACTCCATGCATATATATATACATACAACTAAACTTGCATTGCCATCTCTGATCTCAATATATAGCTTTATTCCCTATATATATTGCGTGTTTTGCATTTTTCGTTTCCTTTTTCTAAAATTTATGCCCCTCTTGCTGAACGCCCGAACGTCCTTTTTTCTTTTTTTTTTTCTTTTTTTTTTGTATACAAGGGCTCGGTTGTTGATTAGCTTGTCATCAATCATCAGCTAGCGTGAAAATATCAATTTGTATCAACTTTACTAATAAATACATATAACATATACTTTACATTATTCTTACATCTCTTTGGAATTATTTGGTCAGATTTATTATTGCCCAGATAAATAATATTATTTACGCCCCATTCGAGATAATGAACTACTCCCTCAGTTCATATATTTGATGTGACAACGTTAACATATTAGTGCCTAAAGATATCAAACCTATCCGCCACGAAGAAATTAGCATGCATAATGTATGAAATCACTAATGTTAGTAGTTATATATATAATATATTATCTTTAAACTAGACTAAGTTTACAATAAATTAATTATTAGTATAAAATATATATTAAAATAAAATAAAATTATACATATATTTATATAAAAATATATAATTAATTTTAATGTATAAATTAAATAATAATTTTTATTATCTTTATGTGTTGTGTATATTATTACTAAAATGATGGCAAATAGGATCAAGGGCGGATTTAAAGGGGGATTAGTGGAGGCCATGACTCCGTAGAAAATTTGAAATTTTTATGTATTATATGATGATATATTTAAATTTAAAATTGAATTGTTAGTTTAGTGTCTAATTAGAATATTTTTTGTTTCATGACTTTGAGTTCAAATTCCAATTGTTATGTTTTGAATATTAATAATGTATTAATTTTTAAGCCAATTATTTTGATCAATAAATCTTTTTAATTCTATTATTGCATAAAAAATATTTTAATTTTTATAACAAATTCTAATTAAATA